>NW_010390322.1:116860-117538 GCF_000710305.1 Buceros rhinoceros silvestris | reverse complement strand
TAAAGCCGGGCCAGTCTGTTGCCATTCACTGCGGAGCCCGGGAGAGGTGAATGGGTTTGGAATGAATATTAGAAGACACATCTAATCCATCATTTCAATGATTTTTTTTTCCTCTAGACGGTCATTAAGAAAATAGCCTGTTACGGCAGAAACTCCACCTGTAAAACAATGGGATACAGGACCTGTATTGTGCATCTCATTTACACAGAGTAAACACCCTGATCGCCCAGTCACTGGATTATTGGCCATCGAAAGATGCTATGCAGGAAAGCTTTGTTTTAAAACACAGCATTGAGATATTGTCTGTTAACTTCTACAGATTTCCACTGAACAATAAATCAGTGGGTTTTTTACTATTTAAAATACATTCAGAAAGGTAACCAGGAGTTTTCCCTGCTGAGCACCTATGTACCACTCCCCTGGGTTCCCTGGCACTGCTGTCTCTGTCTGTCTGTCTGCCATGCACCTTTCCCACACTCTTCTCCTTTAACTCTACACCCCAAGCTGCGGGTGTGTGTCGTGCATTTTGTGCGGGTTTGTGTGAGCCCCATCCTTGGGGCGAGGTAACGCAGACCCTGCTGGCTGCTGGGGAGGCTGCTCAGCTTATCTCCCTTGCCATCGCTGTGTGCTGGGCGGAACAAATCCCACAGGAGCCAAAGCCGACTCTCTGTTCCGGTG
>NW_010390322.1:113363-116787 GCF_000710305.1 Buceros rhinoceros silvestris | reverse complement strand
CAATGCATACTTTCCCTACTTTCCTTTTTTTAGTATAAACACAGGACAGTATGTACATGACCTGCACGCAGCCCATGTCCCCAGGGTGCAGAAGCACAGTGCTGCCCTCACAGACTGCCCTGCCAGAAACAGGTCAGAAAGAATGAACCTCCTATGAGTCACGTTCCTTCGGGTATTTCTAGACAGTCTTCAGGCATGATCATAACCCAGAAAGTAAAGGAACTAGGATTAATATTGAAATTTTCTGTTAATATTCTGCAATAAATAAAAAGTCACATGATTTGGAAAACTATGGAATGAGCAGGATTTGGAAAGCTCTTTTCATAAACCTCTTGCTGTATGTGGGTGTTTCCTCCTCATCTGTCAGTGTTGCACCACTGATGCGAAACGGGTTCGGGAGGAGTTAGTGGACAAACCTGCCTGGGAGAACGGGGTGACACTGAGCAGACTTCTCAATGGCCAAAGAGTCTGGGATGCAGAAAGGGGTTTAGCAAGTTACAGTAAAGATAAATAGCAACATTTTTTGCTTTTCACATTTCATTAATAAATGGTTAAGTGTAAACTCAAACCTAGTTCCTGCTCTAAGTCCCCACGTGCCCCAGGTGCTGTGATCTCCCTGAACACCGTTACCTGCACTAATGTTGACAAACATGGTTTGCAAAAAGCACTGCCTTGGGGAATGCAGTGCTGAAGAGGAGAGGGAAAGGGAAGGGACGGAGGAAAACTGTCCAAGGGTGCGTATGGGAGCGTGTGTGGGGGCACTTCTGCACCTCTGATGCTGTTGTGGAGCTGTTTGGGCCGTTTTCCGTTTGAAGTCTCAAGCACCGCCTGTTCCATGCTGCTCCTGGGAGCAACGAGGAATTCTGCTTGGGCTTAGTGCTTACGGTTCCACTGAGCTCTCAGACACAAAATACGTGGCACGCGGAGTTTGCCTCTGATCACACAACCATGTTGAGAGGACAGAATTGCATCTGCAAGGCCACACTGGAACATCTTGGTGACTTGACCCCTTTTTTGGTTTGTTTGTTGGGTTATTGGGAAGAAAGGGCAAGTTTTGTTTTATGCATATAAATAAATAAAACGGAAGAGATATTTTCACCAGCCTTCTGTTGACTTTGCATCCTCCTGTTTAAAGTATCGCGTCAACAAGTTCACCCTCCGGTCTGCTTTTGCAAAAACACCCATCTATTCTGGGACTGTGGGCACAACTGGAGTACAATGGCTTCCCCTCTGTGAAACTGGTTTCCTACTGAGTGTACGTATATATATATACACATATGTAGAAGACTTCTTGTACTTTCAACTCAGCCATCGTGAGCCTGATCCAGACTGGGGAGAGGATTTCTGCAGCCAGGATCAGGGCACGGCGCTGGGAGTGCAGCTTGGACCCTGGCTTTGTTCCATGTCGCATGATGTATCTGTGGCACAGCGTGCTGTGAGGTAATAAAATCGAGCAAAGGATCGGAAAAACCATCATGTAATTATTGAGTCATTTGTTGGAGTAAACATGCAATTAATCACGAGCAAGTATTAATCATCCCTGTGTGTTTGCACAGACCTATATATATTGTCTGTGATCTTGTTATGAGTGTAGGAAAAAGCAGCTGAAGAAAGTCGGCATTCATCACCAGACACTGCCACTCGCTCTCGCATTCCCCAGTAGCTGGAGGACGTGGGACCGCCCAGATCAGAGCAGCCACTGGAGAACTATTTTTCTAAACACTCTCTATGGGATTAAAATTTATGTCACATCTAGGCTGTGATCTGACAGTCGTTGCAGCTCCTTCTCAGGATGCTAACGGGCTTTCGTACCCTGCCCTGCGTATTTGCTAACACTAACTGATGTGTTCTGATTTCTGTGGCTATGTTGATGAATAAGCTCCACCATTTCATCATGTTCTGGAGGCCAGTGGGAGGAAAACAGAATTTTTGCAGTCTTCAGCACGATTCAGGGTGTGCAAATCTTGCACTTCACGCTAAACCCCGATTTTCTGTCCTTTCTGGCTGCTCAGGGCGAAACCCCCATCTCTTTGCATCCCAGCCTCCTTGGAAAGCAAAACCACGGCAGCAAACTGAGACAACACAATTTGCATCTGCCTGCTGCTTCCCATGGTGCCCTGCAATCGGAGAGGGCCGCAGAACATAGAGGTCTTTCTACAAAGCGAAGCTAGCGGAAATCTCCGCCAATGTTAATTCGAAACAGAATGAGATGGCCACAGTGCAGGGCCTTGAGAGCACGCACAAAGAGCGCCTTCTCTTGTTCACAGGGTGCTGACAGTGTGGGCCAGAGTCCATCCTGTGCAGCTGATGGGAGGAATAGCACATCCTTCAATCTCAGCACCTGGGCACAGCTCGGGAGACCTCGGCAGAAACTTAGAAGGAAGGTTTCTGCGGGAGACACTGGGGCGATGCCGGGAGGCTCCTGCAGCTGCTGGGCTAAAGAGCTGCTAAAAAGCGGTTTTTCAATGAACTTTGGGATCTTTAGAAAGGCTCATTTATCAATGCAAACAAAGTTTAGCTGCTTAATAAACCGGTTTTCTTTCCTCCTTTTCATCAGGTGTTGCTGTTATGGCCGATGGCTTTCATCCCGTGATCAGCTGTGACAGTAGTAAGTGCAGTCAGGTGAAGATGAGGTGAAGAGGGGTCATTATTTCTATTAAATAGTAGCTCGGGCTGGTGTGCGTGTGCTTAGCATTCTTCTTTTTATTCCATTTCAGAGCTGCATCTCTTCTAGGGATGGGTAAATTGCTATGGAAAAAGAAGAACTGGCCAAACCAAACCTCAGCCCGAACACTGACATCAATCCAAACATTTCTGAAGGTCAGGGTTAGTTTGCATAAGTAACCCATCTACCCAGGCGTAAGTAGGGCTGGTTAGAAAATGGATTTTCCACCTTCTCAAAAATTTGGAGATTATATCTCTGTTTGTAATCCCAGTTTTTTAAAAGCTAAAATTTTGATACTCTTTTCCAAAACCGGGACAAACCAATTTCTGTGGCAATTTTATTAGCATTGTAGCACCTCATTTTTTATTTGGATTTCAAGATAAATTTTAATATCGAAAAGAAAAAGTACCCACAAAATACAGGCAAAGGAGTGGCTGATGTAGTAAATCCACCTCCTCCACAGTAGCTCTCTCTCTGTATTTCGTGTGGTTGCTATAGTGTATAGAACTGCATCTCTTGTGGATTTGGGGCAGGGAGGACCTTGCGGCCCCTCAATCCTCTGCTTGCTCGGTTCCAGCGGCCCTGCCTGCGTGCAGCAGCCAGGCTGGTAGGGGCTGACAGCGGGGCCAAGCCTCGTGCTTGGTATGACCCCATTGCTGTGAGATCCAGGAGGTTCCCAGGAGCTGGAGAAGAGCTGCATGAGAGACATGATGGCCAAGTGCCATCCCAACAAGCCAGGAGGGGATATCGTAAAAGCTG
>NW_010390322.1:95085-113208 GCF_000710305.1 Buceros rhinoceros silvestris | reverse complement strand
GGAGCGTAAAAAGGCAAAGATAGCAGAGATGAGCCTAAATGTAAAACATAAAATAGAATAATATTTGTACGGGCGGCCCAGCTTCTGGGGCTTGTTAGGCAGAACCTGCCAGTGCTCAGGTGGGCACCTTCTCCCTGGTGTCATGGCCCTGCCAGGCCAGGAGGCACGGCCGAAAGAGGCTGGAGGAAATCTCCACACTTCTAGCAGGAATAAGCTTGACTGTAAAAGCTGGGTTTCGTTTCCGTGGTGTGTTTGCTGTAAAAACTAGAGTCCTTTGAGCAAAGAGTGATTCCAGTGAGAGAAATGGTTATGATTTTGTGTGTTTTTTATGAGTGTAGTGGTGGTCATCCTAAAACACAGGGTGTGCTAAGGAAGGTTGACTTTGGGCAAAAGCAAATTGCAGAAAATTTGGTAAGAAAAATATTGGCCTTTTTCAGTATGTTTGAAAAAATAATATGAAAGAATGTTCTTGAGGAGGTCCCTTTTCACTCACAAATTTAATATGAGACCAAAATAATCATGGGGGCAAATTCAGACACTTCCCTGTCTTTTTCCCAAGTGTTAATTTTTTTTTTTTTAATGAGTATTTAATTAGATACTGGGGGGAAAAAAAAAAAGAGCAAACAGAGACCCCAGCAACTCAATACTGAGCTTTGTGTATAAAGGAAACTTCATGAAATGTGAATCAAGTTAAATAGTTCAATTATTGTCCGTTTCTTACATGTTTGAGAAGGAGCGCAAGTGTTTGAAATTGTTTAAGTAGTTAGTAAGGTGGTTGTAACATTTACCAGCAAATGACATAAATCCAGAATTAATTATAATGGCTCAAATGGTTAAAAAGAACGGGTATCACTGGTCCCATGGTTTATTGTGAACTGTCAGGATAATGGAATTTTAATCAGTCCGTTTATTTGAGGAAGGATTAATTGCATGGCGTGATGCAGAAAATACAGTGACTAACTTGGGAAAATGAGCCGACTGCGTAATTTTATTAAAGCAGATCAGTTGTAGCATCTTAATTTCCTTAGACATGTTTATGGGGAGCCATTTGTTTTGTCAGGATTCTTTCCTGACTGTTGGAGTTGCTGAAAATGAACGTGTTTGCTGAGACCATTGCTGGGACGTCAGTCCTCATCCCACCTGCCCTGAGGGTGGGATTTGGGGAGTTCGGGTGGAAAAGTCCAGCAGGGAGCTCCTCCGGGCTGGGGGGTACACGTGTGAAGGTTATCTGATTTCCCTGGATCTTCCAGAGATTTCAAATGGCCTCTTCCTATGGTTGTGATTTGGCCTGAAGATGCACAAGTTGTGACCTCCCTGTCTAACTCACATGGAGATAAGGAGTTCAAATATTATTGAAAGGAAAATGCAACGATTTGGGAGTAAGAAAATAAATTTTTTTCCCTATAAAAGACAGAGGTTAAGACACCCGAGCAGATACTTGAAACATCTTGCAGGTCTGCTTTGGGTTTTGGCAAAATATTTTGGTCAGGGATGAAAAAAAGCCAAGAAGAAGATGAATTCTCTCAAAAGTGAAAACATGTCATGTTGATGTTATAAGATGAAACCCTAATAATTTATGCTGTGGGAGAGGTTTCACTGGAAATTTCATGCAATTTGAATGCAAATACCTTTGAACACTAAAAAGTTCCAAACCAAAGCAGAATTTTCATTTCACCCGAATATATTTTTTGCTGAGTAATTATTTTTCAGTCAGGTCCGTTCCTTCTCTCCATCTCAATGGTGGGTTTGCAAGAGATCTGAGAACTCAAGGTCTAGCTACAGCGTGTATAATTTCTGATATTTCACCAGGACAAGGTACAATAGCAATCATCCCCCTTGTCCCCATTGGACATCTGCGTATCTTTCTCTTCAGTGATGACAGGGAAAACCAGCTCCAGAAGTGACCCAGCCCATCCGTTACCCATCAGCCTGCCTTCGGCACCACCTTAGAATAAATGACTATTTTTTAGGTGGCTGCAGGTGACCTTTCCCGTGTACATTCTCCTTTCTTTCACATTCAACCCCAGAAGAGCTGTGAGATGGTTTGGGGGGCATAAAACTTTGCTGAGCTTATCTGCCTCACAAAACAAAAGCTCGGGCATGTTGTATTTCCCTTGTGCTCTAGCTGAGTCCTGGGTGGCTGTGGGTGGAAATTTCAGGGAGTTGCTGAGGGTTGTGCCATGCCTTCACTTGGTTTTCAGTTGCTTTTCTTTTCATAACTAAAGGGAAAGGAGATATTTTAAATTGTTTAACATCAGGACAGTCTGTCCTTTCTGAAGTTATTTGTTGTGAAATTATTATTAGGCTGCATTCGTCAGCTGGTCTAAATTAGAAGTCAGTTCTGTGGCGGAGCTTTACTGGAGTGCTAAAAAAGTGACAAAACAAGAAACACAGAAAGAAGGTTTACAAGTAGCATCACTTCTCCTTCCTTCTTCCTTTGAAGAGAGCGGAAAGTGTGATGGAGTACCTGGCAAGTGTGACTACATGAATATCATAAACCAAAAAATAGAGAAAAGCAAATGTTGCTGTAGTGTCCGAGATACAGACAAAAAATATTTCTACCATGAATGCAGCGACAGTGAGCTCAGAGTGGAGCCAGCGCTGGAGCGGCCACCCCCAGCCCCTAGGCTCCCGCATGGTGCTCGGGGATTGCCCTAGCGCCATGTCAGCCTACAAGGGTGGGTTTCACCCCTTACAGACCTGCCTGTCTGTATGGGATGGGGCAGTGGCTGTAGATCCTGCCCTAGAGCTGCACAGCCTTCCAAATTACTAGGAATACTTCCTAATGCTACTGATAGAAGTTGAAAAAAAAGCTTTGCCTTATTCTTCTATTAAGAATGTATTTATCTATTTTTAATTTGGTGCCAATGCCAATTCTAGATGCACTTGCAGCTGAAATGACTCACAGCAGGCACATTCAAAGACTTTTAATTGGAAGATTTATATCCTCTGAAATCCATTTATAGAGAATCAAACCCCTTATGCATCTCATTCTCTAGATATTATATCCAGATATGCAGTGAAAATTAACACAGTTCCCGATGGTTTCCTGGAGCTTCAGAACTTGGAACTGTTCTGTGTGAAATGAGGACAATTATTTTTCTAGAAATTATGCGTCATTTTCTGCTATCAATATAGAAACCATCGAACCAGTTAAAATGTTCATGGTGCAAACAAGAAAACGGAAGATTTCTGGTCATTCTGAAAATGCTCAACTCTGTTTTTAAGAATGAGGATTGTCAGTTCATTATCCGAGATTTATATAGAGAGTTGGAGAAACCGGGAAGCAAAGAGGAGAGATTAGGATAAAGAAGCGAAGAAGGATGTGGGATTAAAACATGGCGATTCGTTGTTCTTCAATGCCCCTGTCCACGCTGCATCGCGTCGTGCTGTGGCCTGTGACGGTTCCTCCTGCTATTACTGTGAATAGAGCTTTGTCCCCTACGTGAGGCGTTTCCTTCTCACCACAAATGTTTTGAAAAGCAATTAAGTTAATTAAAAAGCAGCCAACAAGCCTACCAGTTAAGGGTAGTTACCATTTAAAGTGAATGGTTATAACCTGTTATTTTGGGGGAGATCTGACCCTCATCAATGGATACTGATACTGGCATAACATGAAACCGGCTTATTTTCATATTGCCTTCAAAAGGTCTCTTCCATCTTGGCACAAATTAGTTGTTTGTAGTTTCTAAGAGTGAGAGAGAGAGAGTCAAAATTGCAGCCTGATCTGAGTTTGAAGGTTAGCTTTTCATACTTGGCATTTCACTGCCATCAAGTATGAAGTGGTAAAACCAGCACCAATAATCAGCTATCGGTATCATTTTTGTCCTTGAGAGCAGTGATGTCTTAACACATCCTCTTGTGTTCTCACATGCGTATCCATATACTCAGATATTTGCGTCTGAGGACTTAAACTCTCATAATCTGCAGTGTCTGTCTCTGGCTTGGAAGGATCAGGATGATCTCGTTGCCATGGTTTCCATACATGCTTCCTCTCTGGCATCCTCTCCTTCCTCATGGATGGTGACCTCTGCCGGGACCTGCCACTGGGAAGGTGGGTGTTGTTCTGGTCCAGTCTGGGAATTCCCATCATCTTCATCAGAGTTAGTTCCAGTGAAGTCACCTTTGCAGTAAGGTTAGTAGAAGCCTGTTTATCCCGGCTCCCCACCAAGAAGGCAGATTGAAATTAATATTCATAAGCTGGTTTTAAAAAAATCTCTTAATTTTTTTTAAAAAAGCAGCTCTTTACTAAGACATCATCCATTGTTATTGCCAGAGAACTGACTCAGGCCGTTGCATGCACAGAGCGCAATAACTGCTGCCACATTCGTCACAAAAGCCAGAGAAAACAGAGCTACGGGAGCTGGAGCTGTAAGCTGACATTTTCTTCTTCTTCCCTCTCTCTCTTTTTAAAATAAAATTATTTGTTTAGTTTGAAAGACAATACCCGGCTGGGCTACAGGGAGCGCGCTCAGTGAGCTAATGCAGGCAGCTGGCATAACCACAATGAGCAGAGCTGCACCCTTCCAGGAGGAAAAAAGGCTCAGATGACAATATAAGTTACTCAAAACAAATAGCGGTGAAATGGAGTGGAAGAGAGTTCTCCACTTGAATAACTATAATGTTCCATTTATAGTTTCAGGCTTCTCTTAGACTGTGATTATAAAACCTTGGCTGGCATCTACAAAAAGGAAAGAAAATATTCTCCTGGAGGTAAAGAATCTAGATTATCAAGTGGATTTTTATTTGATATCAATAATAAATCACTACTGGGCTAATTTTACTGCAGCCAGTGTAACCTACCCCCATTAGCAGGGTTGGGGGTGCACTAACCTGAGACTGCAAGCTCTTTTCTGCACAGCACCTTACGGCAGAGGCGCCCTGCTTGTGGAGATGTTCTGGGGGCCCTTCAGGCAAGGATAGTGTTTGACATTGGTTCGGATTCAAAACAAAGCAAGGCTTTAGACCAGAAAAAAGGACCTTTTTTTTTTAATAGTAAGATGATGAAATTGGGCATTTTGACTCTTCTGAAATACTGTTTCACCCCAGACGCATTTTGAATGAGGAGCCTCACTGCAAGAGAGGTTGGAGCTCAGTAAACCGTTATTTTCCCATTGACAAACGCTTCCTTTTGACTGTCCTGGTTAGTTTTGACCTGTTCTGCCTTGGGGAGAGGCCTTTGGAGGAAGCCGCAGTGAGGTGCTGCGCTGCCAAGCCCTGTTCTCTGGGCCACGGTGCAAGACGTTGTGAGGAGGCACAGAGCTCCTGGGGTGATTATTTTTTCAACAAAAGAAAACACTCGAAAGGTAAACGTTTGAAAGCAGTGGTGTCTGAAGAGAAATGACAAAGTGGCTGCTTTGGTTCAAAACAAAACAAAACATGACCACCACATTTTTTATTTTTGTCAGAAATGCTGTCCAAGGGGGAGAGGGGAATTGTGTGGAAGCAAAAGAAAATAGAAATCAAAGGCAAGGAGAAAAAGAAGAATAAGAACTCATCTGAGGACAGATGATAATGGATGAGTAGGAAGGCCAGTCTGTCATGAAGAGCTGCTTTAATGTGCTCTCTTCCTACCTCCGTGTGTAAAAGCTTTTTTTGTCTGACATGCTTGACTAAAATCACATGGAAATAGCCTTAGCAGCAATTCACAGGACTAGCGCTGATTTCCATCCTGCAAGAGACCTGACCCAAGCGCCATGTGCTGGTTTACGGTGTGACAGCCCCATCCTCGCACTGCCTGGGTGCATGGGTGCAGGCCTGGCTCCTCTGCTCTGCCTGCAGTGACCAGTCCCCAGCTTGGCTCCTGTGGGCATTGGAAATGTGTGATGAAGCCTCTAAAACTCCATTATTATGTCTGAGGAACTGGAAAAAAGGAAAAAACTGGAGGTGATGGTGGGAGGAGGTGTGCAGAGAGCCCAGCGTGAGCCCTGCTGAGTTCACGTTTCTCTGGGATGGTGGATCGGGGGTGCACTGGGAACAGGGGTGAGGATTTGGCAGCTGGCACATCTGGTGCTGAGCACCGTGTTTTATCCTTCCCCATGTGCACAGAGAGCCCCCTCAGACCATAAACTGGACCACCTCAGACTGCGTCCTGGCTGTTGAGGGCCACACTACTCTCCCTCCTCACGGCCCAAGACCAGGACCAGGAGGTTGTGAGAGCAGCCTTCCCTTTGCCTTTCACCCTATGGGAAGGGCTGGCCATAAGTTACTGACCCTACCTACCGTGTGTTTTACTATTCCTGCCCCAAAATTCCAGCCCACTGGCGTATATTTATCCATACGAATGTACACAGTCCTGGTGCGATGGTCACTGAGACTCCACAAAAATCCCCCCATTATTCTCAACAGATTTTGGATCTGACCCTTGGATGGGGAACAGGGAGCACAGGCGGTGTGGCATCACGCTTCTCTTGGATGGAGTGGGGAGCAAGACAGGAGAGGAGAGAGAAAAAAACAAATTTGCCACCAGCTTTTTGATAACGTTTACTCCAAGACTGCAAACCAGTTGGATGGAGAGGACAATCTAAAGCACCAGAAATATCGCCAACCACTTGCTTTGGACGCTGGGAGGGTTGTCTCCAAAGCTCGGTAACACTTGGAAATGATGCATCCCCTTCCTGCAACATGATCAGCAGTTAATCTCTGCCAGATAAACAGCGTCGCTTCTCTGCTGGAAAATCCAACACTAAAAAGGGAGAGAAACACACAGATGAGATACATGGAAGCTGTGTTCAGTGGCCGATGGCTGGCAGGAGCCATCCCTTTCCCCGCTCCGAGGACAGGGTCATTAGCAGTCCCAAGGACCCCAGCAGTGGCCAGGAGGGGCTGAACTTTCCTCCCCATGTGCAATCTGTGGTTTTCTCTCCTTGGCCACGTTCCCCGCAGTACTCGCAGTTACCTGCGGAAACCGAAAAGCACCGGTCTTCGCAGGCGGCTGGCTCCACAGCCCCTGTGTAGACAAGCGGAGCCAGAGGGCTGATCCCCCGGCCCCAGCACACAGCCTTCCTTTCAGCACCTTCCTCTTACACAAAGACTAACTTATCCCACCTTTCTTCCCCCCTCTCTCTCTCCCTCTGTCTCTGCTCCCCATAGCCCTCGCAATGAAAAGCCCTCCACGCGCAGGCTAATAAAAAGTCCTGTGCCACCTCCTCTCCCCCTCCCTTCCCATCCAGAGCAATGCTGCCAAAAAGGGGGGAAAAAAAAAGGAAAATAAAAGGAAAGCGAAGGTTGGGGCTGGGGGAGTCAAACCTGGAACTCATTTAGCAAAAGGGACTTTAGTTAACAAGAAAGTTACCCATCATGAACTGCCGGTAACACCTCAAGTGATCCTAAATCCATTACCCAGAGACTTAGCCCTGGCTGAGTTTGATTTTATGAACTGTGAGGCTGCTATGTTGAAAGTCTGCAAATTGGACATAAATTGGGCTGCAGAAGGCTGGGGAGCTGAAAGGGTTGGGGTTTGTTCTTGTTCTGGTGATGTAACAGGCTTTGGCTGCAGACTGGCACGCTCCGGTGAAGAAGCTGTTGATGAGACGCTCTCAAGGAGAGTGGCTGGACAGTGAGTGAACACTCAGGAGCCCTGGAGCCTGTGAGTTTTGGCTCCGCTGCTGCATCACCTGTATGAGGAGGGGCAAGTTGCTGCACTTGCTGTGCCTCACATCCTCCCCTTGTGTATCTCATGAGCTCTCACTGTCCTTATTCGTGCGCTGTCTTCATCACCTCGCTTAGTTCCATTTTCACTGCAGTTTAGTCCCCAAAACACAACGATACAGATCAAACTCTCGTGAAGGAAACTCAATTTGGTGAAATACCGCAGGCTGCTCTGTGGGTTCCCAGAGCCGACTACAAAGATGCTGCTCCACGGCAGGAGGAGAGGTACAAAAAGGTACAGCAGGGGCAGGTGACTTTGGGTGGGGAACAGAGCAGGTTTCAGGTGACTAGAGGCGCAGGCAGGAGCTGGGGCTCTGCAGAACTCCCGACACTCACCACCCGTGTTATTCCTGAATATTTAGAGTTCTGATAGTTTTTCAGTTTGTTATTCTGACTCTTTTCCTGTAGAAAACTCTCAGGGTTTATGGATGGTGTTGGCTGGTGATGGTGCTGTGTTGAGGTTTAGCGGCCTGTTCCCAAGCAGAATTTCTGTGGCCATCACACTACAAAGGACGATGATTCGGCCGCAGCAGGAGGCACGTTGGGGTTGGTGCCTCCCCAACAGCTCAGGCAGCCAGTGGACAGCAAACACCCCCCTCCGCCGTTCCCAGCAGCCAGGCTGCTGCTGGCCTCTCGTTTGCCTTCGGTTAAACGGGAAAGAATTTACCCCTGGGTGACAGATGCAGCAATCATCAGTGGTCATTAACTGTGGCAGGAAAAATACTTTTTACACATGAAGTTGTATGAAATTTTGATTTTTCAGCTCAATGGCTGAACTAATTTTTTTTTGTTATTATTATGACTTGGGTCAAACTGAAGCAAATGCCTTTGGATTCCTTAGTGAGATAGAAAATAGAAACAGGACCAGGAAAAAACCCTTCCTTTTTCCCTGATTTAGCCTTTCTTTTCACTGTTTGTGTTTTCAAACGTAGGCAAATCTTGGAACAGCTTTTTAGTAATGAAATATCAAGATGCTTTCTTTTAAAAACAGTCTATTAAAGGAAGATCACTGCAAACTTGCATTTTTCAATCAAACAAACAATTTCTTGAACCCATTTCTGCACTAAACTTTCAGGACAATTGAGTGAAGACCTGAGTTTGCAAAGCCATGAAATCATTGGGTTTCCTTCTGACTTGGAACAATTTTTTATATTTAAATTAAGCATGCATTCAGATGCCTTTCTGTGCGAGGAAACCACCTCATCGCAGACAGACCTCTGGAAAATCCGATTTAAAAGATTAGTTGTTAAAATTCCCCAAGCTGCCTTTCCCTCTCCTAAGTCACCACACGCAGGTGGGTGCCGGTTCGGGGGTGTCGCCTGCCCTGCGCAGCACAGCACCTTCTCTGTTATTTGATAAGTCAAGGTAACGCTGGGAAACACGTGGCTAATTTTACCAGCAAGGTGGCAACAATTCACTCTGTGATATGTGAGGGCAAAGCACAGGCAGTTCATTTGGGTAATTTCTTAGCCTTCTGGCTTCTGCAGTGTTTCTTTAGGGGGCACTGAATATGAGTGATTGAGTGAGAGAGAGTACGACAGAATTAGCACACACTGGATCTTTTGACCAAGGGGAAAAAAAAAAACCCAAAACAAAACAGTCTAATGTTGGTCTAGGGGCACGTTCCCTTAGGACTTGGGAAAGAAAAACACCAAAGCACGTTAGTTTGGTGCACCTCGAGCAGAGCGGCGCATTCAATTAAAACCCATTTCAACAAAATAAAAAGACACTTAATCTTGGATCAGAAATAACTACACCATGGCAGGCAGCACCACCCAGCCCGGGCTGCCGTGGCATTTCCAAGGCAAATTCGACTTGCTGATACTGTACCACGAAATGTGCTTCTAAGAAAGTGCTGGCAATTCCCTCCTCGAGTTTCCAGCACGTCTCAATGGAAGCACACGGGTGTCTCCTCAGAGTCACCCCATGGGGCCGTGGAGAACTTTCCAGTCTGTGCGAACGGCATGTTCATGTTTGCCATGTAACCTAAATACAGGTAAAATTGCTCTGCTCTTTTACTATTTTTCTTTTTTTTCCTTTTTTTTTTTTTTTAAATTTATTCTTGTTTCTGAATCAATGTATTCCACTGTCCGTATGGACAAGTCCTCTTTTATCTCTAACCTACTAAGTACAGGAAGAAATGATGCCTAATTTCAACCCCAGTGTCTTGCAGGATGCTTGCCTTAACATGAGCTGGTCGCTGTGCTGGGAAAATTAAAGCCCTGATATTAGAAATTAGAGCCCTGAGAGCTCATCCCTTCTCCTTGCACCTGCCCTTCTGTAGCTCAGGTAGCATTATCTGGAGTATCCAGTGATAGCTAATTACTCAACTGTCCTTCAAGGACACGTCCAAGGCTCTGGTTTCTCTGCAGTGACTGCAGAGACATCCCCATCACCCTTGGAGCAGCTCACTTGGGGCTCAGCAGTAGGAAGAGGTGTAGTGCATAGAGTGCAGTGTCCCTTCTCCACCTTCTTCCTGGACAACATGGTCTCCATTCCTTGGCTTAAGATGGCCATGTTGCCCTGGTGTCCTTCATCTCCAGCCAGGCCTGCATGAACCCTGAGGCATATCATGGCTGGAGGGGCCTCTGGGATCATCAGATGTTAGGGTTAGTCAGACCTAAACACCATACTTACTGGGTTGCAGGTTTGGATTTAGTCCACAGAGATCCGATCTGAGCTGCTCAAAATGTTTTCACGTTATGTGCAATACAGCCTCTGAGCTTTTAGGGCTTAACTTCCAGAAATGCTGAACACCGATGGCTCCTCCTTACCTGAGACTGACGTCACACAAATCATCTGTCAACGTAGTCCTACCCTAGCACCAGCTCCACTGATCTCTGGAGCGTGCGATGCAGCTTGGAGGAGCAGAGTCGCGGCAGTGCAGCCTCACTGCTCAAAGCTGCGTGCTTTATTTTAACGAGGGTGAACTGTGCCACTCTCCAGCTCGACAGCCAGGGTCCTCTTCGCATGCAAGGTCGAGTTCCTGACTCACTACTAGGAGGGCAGAAAAAAGTATTTAAAGATAATTTAATCTTGCCGAGCAACAATAGCCATAGTTAATCTCTTATATTAAAAACTTTAATGACTTAGGGGACTTATGAAACCATCAGAGCCTGTTTAACAAGTGCCTGTTCTGCCCCACAATTTTCAAAGCTTAAATCTTTAATAGAGCAGAAAAGAAATTCACAACAATTTGGGGGGTGGGGGGGGGATGTGTGCTGTACTATAATTTATAGAGCTGTTTGGTTTCCAGGACTCCTGTTCCTGCTGGGCAACGCTCTGATGATGTATTATGGCAACATGTCATCAGGGCAATGGAGCTTCATGATGCATTACAGCAATAAGTCGTTTGTAATACATCATTGGGGCAGCTGCTGCCCCGGATTGGGAGTCGCAGACAAAAATTAGGCAAGCAATTCAATGTGCACCAAAGATGCTTTCTTCCTTTCTCTCAGTCCTTCCCTTTCTCCAGGTCCTTCTCTCCTTGCCTCCAATCTCACTCTGCCAATAGCAATTTGCTGGTAGTGTATTCATTATGGCTCTCCCATGAAAATTCCTTTCTGGTAGAACCAATCGAGCACAATGCTCCGCACCCCAGGAACGCACCGCGAGGAAGATGAGGATGACTGTAATGAATTAGATGTGTAATCCCTTCAGACTGGTAGACCAGGTCTGACAGTGACCGGCACCAGATGCTTAACGGGAGACAGCTCACGATGGTGGGTTGTAGAGTGTGGGCAACATAGGTCCTATTTCGCTGCTACTAATTAAGAGTTAATAGTTAAGCCCCCCTGTAGGTGTGCCCTGTTTCCCATTCTCATACTTCTGTTCTGCTAACAGTATTAACAGTTCTCACTAATCCATGGAAATATCCCAAATAAAGTAAGAAACTGGGGTAATCTGTCAGCTAATGTCAGATTGACCTCAGGAGGTTTTAGCAAAAGGCTCCCTCCCCTTTCTCATCTTCACTCGAAGGCTGAGCGGGTTCTGGTGCCAGAGCACAGGAAATGAGGGGCTGGAAATGTCCAGGTAGCAGTGGCAGCCTGGTGGCATCTTGAGCCCCTTAATCTTGCAGTTGCTTTTCCAAGCTTTTCCCATCTATTGTGCTTGCCTTGGTCTTTTACACACGTGGCAAACAGACCTCTGGAAACTCATCAGATACACGGAACCCCCATTTTTTTTCCAGCCTTGAAATCTTGTTTTGCTCTGTTCCTCTTCTGCCATTTTTTTGAGAGAGGGCGCCCAGGTGAAACTTTTCAGACCTGACTCTCACTGTTTCCCAAGCTCGAAGGTACTCGGACTTGGCAGCGCAGCCAGGGCGGTGTTTCAGTACGTGACGGAGGGCAAGAACAATTGGGACCAGATGTAGCCCCGGATGGGGTTGGAGCTAGGATTAGATCTTTGCTCTAGAGCTATCTGCTGTTCTCTTCAGTGGAGGCTGCCTCAGGAGATAATATAATGTTCAGTGGGGAACCACTGGATATACTGCCCATATGCACACACTGCAGAGCTTGTTGTGTTTCGAGGGATTGTTTTGATTTTTTTATTCTTTTTTTCAGTACTCCTTTAGCGTCTAATGCCCTGCACTTATTAAATCACGCAGCACAGCGGAAAGAAAGAGAGGAAAATCACATCCATGGTTTGTTACAATGCATGAGGCATAACCAAGTCCTTCAAATCCCTGAGGGGATTACTTTGGAATCACCAGGCCACCTGGAGTTTCATTATGGCTCTTACAAACAGGCTTTTAGCAAGAAGGATGAGGTGGGGGAGAAGGGGTCTCCTATTTAAGCACTGAAAAGAGATAAAGTTCAGAGAGCCAAACAATGGCTTCCAATGGGCTCAGCCGAGTCAGCTGAGACCAGAGACTGAAAAGGATTAATCAGAGCGAAAAATGTCAGCTTACAACAAAATCTTTAGCAAAGTGTCCAAGCCACAGAGCTCAGCGAGACCAGAGTTAGTCATTCTCTAATCACGTACTACTTTTTCCCTTGCCTAGTCTGTGAGTCAAGAGCTTGTCTTTGAATCCAAGTCCCTCTGAAGGACAGGCCCTCTCTTGCTGCCATGGATTCCTGGCCCACTGGTTACCCCACACGTCTCCTCTGCCACATCTTGGGCTCTCGGTTCATCACCCAGTACGGATGTCAACAGAAGCATACTGCCCCTTCGGAGCAGCCCTCACTAGGTGGAGCACTATGTGGCCATACTCTTTCTGCCCACGCTCAGGAGCTCCACTGCAGACTCCGGGTGGTGAATAATAACTGAGGTGCGGTGGTGGGGAGCAGAACCTGCCCACTGTTCAGCACCGAGCGCTGAGGGATGAGAGCACTGCAGATTTTTTTGACTGATGCAAAGCAAAGGTTCTGTCGCTTAAGTCGCTCATGGACAGTATTTGCTTTAGCATACTGACGGCTGCAATTAATTTTATTCCAGAAACAACTACAAACCATGTGATGAACTAGAACCTGGTTCTTCTTTATGCTGTAAAAACAGAAAAAAAAAAAAACACAGCAGTCTTTGTTCCCCCCAAAATTTGACTCCAAATGCCAGAGACGGCATTATGGTGAGACGCGGGCAGGAGCCAGGCCGATTGCTCGCCATGGTCAGGCAGACAACAGCAGGCTCACTGCTCCTCTCCAACATCTTAATACTTCATACCTGCATTACGGTTTACACCTTTTGTAAGACATCACTGTAGTAATGGGCACAATATCCTTAATTCTGAGACTATTCTTTATGTCCTGAAATTTGCTGTGACTCTTCTCTGAGTTCAGTAAAATATTTTTGCTTGAAAGCAACTTTTTGCCTAGACCAAAACCCATCCTCATTGTAGGTCAAATATTTTTCACTAATGATGGGATGATCCTACTGATCCAAGTACTTTGTTCTGCTTTTTCTTAGAGAAGAATTAAATTCCCTACCTTGTCCTTAAAAGCTCAGTGATGAATGGGACACAAAAAGCCTGTGAAACAAACAGGATCTTCTCCCCTTTGAAACAGCTTTGTCACCTTTGTAATTTTATTTTATTAATGCTCCAAAAGTTTCTAACATACATCTGACATACGTCTTTAGAGGAATATACTGAACCTCTTCACCCTTGAACTCCTCCAATACCTCTCCGCTCCCTCGTTCACATAAACGCATAATTTGAGGACTCTCGGAAGAACCTAAGGTACATTTTTGTTATATTTTACAAAATTGCAATAAAGAGTCAGCAGGTAAAAATCTTCTGGCCTTCATTAAGAAAACAAATAACTGGCTCTGAGGATTGTCTTGAGCGTCACTTTCGATTAGAGTTAATCCCGGGCCGTGAAGGAACGCATGACGCATCTGTAAGATATGCTGGCACTATGCTCAGGCTTTGCAAGAATAATCCAGGGTTTCCAGCTTAGGAGCTGATCTGTAGGAACCTGATATATATTAGCCTTATAAATATGACTTATGAACATATCCAGTTCCTCCGAGGCACTCTTGTAAATAACCTGACAACTCTACAAAATCTTTGCTTGCAGTCCTAGACAAGAAATCCTTAAAGAATAGACGGGGTTGCCTGTGGTATCTCCAGCTAGCCCACGGCAACGGGATGATGCAGGTGAAAAAGGGGACAGGAGCTGTGGGTCTGGAGCTGGAGAGTGCGTTTCTTCTCTCCCTGGATCGTCCCTTCATAACCACTTTTTATCCCCCTGTACTTTTAGTAGCTTTGGTTGCTGTGGGGATTCCTGAACACTGCCCTGAGAAAGCCGGGGTCCTGTTATGCCTCTCTGCCACACTTCACCCCCTTGGAAATGGGGGTCAGAAGTGTGAAACAGCGCATCCTGGCCCAAGCTGGCTAATTCTTACTCCACAGGCGGAGGACTGAGGCCAGGCAGGAGTGTAGGCAACCCTAAGGGGACTAGAGCATCCTTTTTTTTATGCAATAAGGATAAAAGTATGCGTCAGATTCCTTGTCTGTGGGTACCAGAATTAAAATCCCTTGTCACAAACCTTCAGCTGGATGCCAATTTGAAACTGTTCAAAACCCCCTAACGGAAAACCCTCCTCATGCATTTGTTCTGTCACTCTGTTAAAAAAGAACAGCTGAACAAATTATCAACATTTTGTGAGGATTAGGAAAATTGATCCGGGCTGACTCACAGCATGCCTATATAACCCCAAGTAACGTTAAAACCCAGGAAATGAGGCTGGGACTGGAAAGGCTGAGAGAATTATTGTATTATTGTAGCATCCTATAATGCCAGATTATTGGACTCAGTTTTCCAGCGCCTATTTATGCCCTTACAAATGTTGGGACATTCTTGCTCCAACCTTATCACCATTTATTCTTGTGATGTTTCCCTCCAAGAGCTTCATTACGAAAGCACAATGCTCATGAAACAATTATTTCAATTTAAGCTACATATGCTAAATATCAGAAATGGCTTGAAAATTAAACCATCATTACAATCTGAGTGTTATTAAACTATATTTTATACAAAGCAATGGATACGAAGGTCTTTTAGCCCTACAAGAAAACGTAGGGGCTAGTAAATGTGATCTTTACATTGAAGAACTTCAAGGAGGGAGGAAAAAGTTCCAAAATATGTGCAAAAAGATTTTATTTATCGCTAAGGACTCCTCTGTGTACATGCCTATACTAGAAGAGATCCTTCAGCAAGCTTCTTCCTGCTAATGGGGTTCTGTTCAGTGCAACCAAAGCTGCTGGAAACACATCGCCTCGATGCCAGTTTTCAGTGTTAGAGACGTGATTATACTTAGAGAGGAACCCAACCTGCAGAGCTCCCTTTGGAGGCTGTGAATTCTGCCGGCTGTTGTTACACCTGGGATTTTTGACCCAGCTCGCTCAAACCTCAGCCTGCCTTCTCCTCCTCGGTGGAAGGAGCAGCCTCCTCATCCCTCCTGCCCTATTCCCTGAGGCCAGCCCCAGTGCTGGGTGAATAATCAATAAAACCCTGGGACGTCTTGCTGGGCAGAGGAAGCTGGTGCAGCCAGGCTGCAGTCAGCTGTTTCCCTTGCTTTGATCCTCCAGGAGCCCCCGGGCAGCCCCCAGACCCCTCACACCAGCGGCTCCCCAAGCCCTTTGTAGGCATTATGCGTGGGGAAGGGATCACCTGTCAAAGTGAATGGCTGCAACCTTTCCCTGACCATGGGAAGCCTTTTGATGCAGCGGGGGTTGATAATTAGGGTCTAATTGAGTGATTAACAGCCCCAGCAGCTCAGGTCTTCAAGGGTATGTGAGGAGCAGCGCAGTCTTCCCCTGCAGGTCCCAGCCTCTGAAGCTGCATTTTTCCAGCTCCCTCAGCCCAAGCAGCATCATCGGCCGTGGCTCCAGGTTGGGCTGTTCTCAGATCAGGCTTTGCTTGATCTTCATCAGAAATGTGCAGCGCCAGCAAAATCATAGAAGGTGACTACATTTTCTCACGAGTGCTGTAATCACTTTCTCTGAACCTCTGCTGACAATAACTGTTGCAGGAATTGGCTCCCATTTGCCAAGACACATGGTCTCTGCAGGCAGTGAAAATCTGTCTAGATAGACTGAACTTAATTAACTGAGTTTGAAGAGCCCATTAAGGCAATATTAAAAGAAGCCTATCTCAGCAGGCCCTCCCAGCGGGGAGACGCAGCGGAGCTTTCAATTTAAGGCTTATTGGAAAGGTCTCCTGCCGCCCAGCTCCGCGGTCTGCCTGGGAGCTGTTTAATAGACGGCTTGGGAGCGGGGTAAAAGGGCTGACAAAGAGCTGGGTAAGTGGTGAGGATATCAAAAAAAATCAACCTGGAATATAGTACATGCTCACTTTGTGGATGGGGGGTTGAGAGTGTGTAAATGGGGAGGTTATTCAGCACTGAATGAAAACAAATGACAGCGTGGACATGTTTTAAAATTTCAAAATAGGATGTAGGGAATCCATAGACAAGCTTTTCCTGAATAATTTTGGCACACTGCAGTGCAGTAGGAGTGAGTAGCTTCTTGCTAAAAAGTGCAAACTTAGCACATAAAATCCAAGATGTATGTCCTGCATCTCCTATTTTCCTCTCCTCTTCTTCCCTCATACATAAGTTGTCCCCAGTCTGAACGTTGTTCGTGGATTCTGTTCCTGGCTACTGGAGAATAAGACAAAGGCAAACCGTTGTCTGTTGCCTCACTGACGAATAGGGAAGTCTGTCCTGCAAACAGAGGTTCCCTCAAGCCACTATTTATTATAAGCTGCTGAATTGCGAAACAACAGTGTAAATAACAACAACAAAAAAAAACAAACCCAGAAAACAAAACCCGAATGTGTTCGTTTTGCCTTACTCAGTACAACCTGCAAATGGAATGGTGCGAAGGTTTAAACGTAACAACATAACTAACAATAATTCCTATTTTCTATAGAGCATTTTCTCAATTTAGAGGGCTGCCCAACCAGTACATGCAACATTGTGAAAACAGTATTTGCATTAAATTGCACAGCTAAAACCAGGGGAATGCTGCTGGCCAGCCCAAGGCCCAGCTCTACATCAATCGGCTATAGTCGAGAATTTATTGAGATGAGAAGCTCAGTTTTAGTTCTGATGGTTGTAGAAAGAAGCCTGAAAATATGACTTGAGCTGACTCAATACGGGGGTAGGTAGGAGGGGAAACTTCATATTGTTGCGGTATAAAACCCCAGGGGGTTTAACTGGAACAAACGGTCTGTTCAGGGGGTTTGGTGTGGTGAGGGAGGATTTCTATTCCCACCAGGGGCTGGATAGTCCTACCCATCCACTGGTAAATAGGTGGGTGCTGAAGGTTTGAATTGATGTTCGCTAGAGCATCTGCCATGAGACTGCTCAGGACATGTTCTGAGCATAAAAGATGTGTCTCACCTTGTGCTGCATGACTGTGGAGACCCTGTAAGAAAAGTTTAAGAAGTGATATTCTCTGAAGAAACTTGTAAAACTAATTCTTCTACTTCATTGAAGTCCTCTTTGGATGGGGGTGGTGGGTGGTGACTTCTGCTGCAGCCCTATCGGCCACTACGGCTCCTCAGTTTTTACTGGAGCAGCAGCTGCCTGGGCAGAAGGCAGAAGCCCCATTTGCCCTATGAGTTCAGCTTCCCAGATTAGATTTCTTAGGCTGACAATTTATTTTTTAATTCTTTGAGAGGGAAATAAAAAGGCAGTCTCCTCCATGTGCCAAAGGCTAGCACCTTTGCTTACAATGCATGTAAGAACCCCAAGTGAACAGGGCTTCCTCGGGGAGCAACACCAGCAGAAGTTGCATGGGCTGGGCTGGTGGAGACCAAGCTCTTCCAGAGTGCCCTAACTCTTATATTCCCAGTGAGAACAACCCCCAGATTATTATTTGCATGAATAACGTACCATGTATGTGTTTACACCGCAGTTGTTCCTAATGTCCTATTTTTATACTAAATAACAAGGGGCTGGAAGGCCCAGAATCCTTTAGCCAGTTTATTGCAGTAGCTGGATTAAAAATAGAAGATCCTGCTGCAG
>NW_010390322.1:73719-94968 GCF_000710305.1 Buceros rhinoceros silvestris | reverse complement strand
ATGTCTGTTCAGTGCTGCCGAAGTAGAATTGTGTGTGGCTTCAGTCTGTTTGGCATCGGAAAACCCAGTGTAACTTGAGAATTCATTACGAGAAAAGTACAGGATTCCTGCCATCTTCTAATGGCCTTCTTAGAGCTTTAAATGCAGAATTTACAAGGAAAGTCTTAAAGAAATTACAGGAAAATTTGAGAAGATAACAAAACTGGACCGGGAAATTAATAGAAGCCTTGGTTCTCTAATGCACAGTGATGAATATCTTTTAGTTCCATGATACTTGGTTTCCACTGGAGTTGATAAAGTACCAAATGTGGCTTCTCTACTTTAAGTCAATACAAAAAATTCTTAGTTGGCCTTACTGGCCTCTCTGTTGTCTTGTTTCTAGCTGAAGGTTAGACATAACACCTATTAGCCTCCACAGCAAGACAGACTAGTTTTTCCAGTTGTATTTGATTTTCTTTTTTTAATTTTAATTCTGTTACGCCCAGCAGAAAACGGTGTGACCAGCACTTGAGATGCTAATAATTTTCAGCATGTTGCCAAAGCCAAGAGGTTTAATGATGCATTGCCAAATTTTTATGACTATCCACCCTTTAAGTATCAGTTGTCTTTAAGGTAACTCGGGTCCAGCACCACAAATGAGTTACTGCTTTAGAAACTCTTGGTTGTCTGCTGGAGTTCAGGCAGTTCGTACAAACCATGCAGGCGTGTGGAGAGGGAGCGCATTGCTGGCTTCATTCCTTGCAGATGTGGAAACTGAGCCAGGGAGAAGAGGAGCCCTGTTCAGCTGCAGCCTGGCCTCTTCCAGGCACAAGAACACTCATGAAGATTCTCCTGGGCGCTGCCACAGCTCCTCAGCTTCTTGTGTGAGCATTTCCAGCCTCCTCCAGCAAAACTGCCCCTGAAAATACCAGTGAAAGAAGGTGTATTTCTATGAGCAGCCCTTGTGACAGAAAAGGGTACCTTGGCAGGGGAAGGAGGAGGCTGCTGGGGAAAGTAATCCCTTCCCCTGGCACCTGGGGATCTGGAGGAGGATGTCTGTCTGCAGCCATCCACAGGACCACAAGGCAAACTTTCCCACACCTTCATCATCCTCAGCATGCACTGCAGGCAAGAAGTTCAGAAATTAAATGATTATTTACATTAAAGATTTCTGCATATTGCAGAAGTGAAATGGTTTTTGCATGAGAGCAAGGCTTGCCCTCTTAGACCCAAAGGATCCCGACCCTGTACTGAAGTGACGCACATAACGAATGTGTCACGTTTTTGATATTCGGTACTAACTCTGGCACTCAGGACTGGAGGGTGCGTAAGGCGATGTGGTAGGAAGCCTGTGGGTGGGTCACCCTGGAAAGGAAGAGGTTAAGGGCTGTAGTGAGCCAAGGTCAAATTCACTTGCAGGCGCTTAGTTAACAACTGACTCTCAAACTGGGAGGCAAAGGGAAGCAGGGCAGGTAGATGGCGGCAGGGGCGGGGGGGAGGCAGTGCTGTGCCTGGGTGAGGCTGGGGGTCCCTCCTCAGCAGGGGGAGGGATGTGTTCCTGCCTGACAAGGTTACCAAGGCTTCTGCTAATCCTGAGCTGGGCAAGTTAAATCAAAACGAGAGCCAGCACATAGAGCAGTGGAACTTTGGGTGTCTGCAGCCATGTCTCTCCGGGTGAAAGAAGGGGAGAGGCTTGGAGCAGGAGGAGATGCAGGGGTGCGCAATACCCTGCTGCGTTTTGACAGGGACTAAACTGGACTTTAGCAGCATGGCCTTCTCTAGGTTCTGCTGGTGGCTTTCATTGAGGCAGGGGTCACTAGAGCCGTGTAGCCATATGCAGTAGAATTGCATTGTTTCAGTTGGGAAAGCCCTTTCAGCTGCTCGAGTCCCCCTGTTCCCTCAGCACCGCCAGGTCCCCACTGACCTCAGCACCACCTTGATGCATAAAGGAGGCACCTGGCAGGGATCTGATAAAGCTGGAAGATGGTGGGAAGAGGGTAGCCCTACCCCTGAGGTGGGCGAATGCAGCAGAGTCATGACATGCCTCCATCCTGAAGAAAGTCAAGTTTCTGCTGCACAGAATTTCAATTCTTACCTTTAAATGTGTCTTCTCCTTCTCTGGGCAAAGCAAGGAAAAAAAAAGGCAAAACAAAACAAAACAAAACAAAACAAAAAAACACCAAAACCCACCCAGCTCTGCCTTCCTGTGCTTTTGCTCCACTCTCCCGTTGTCCATGTAGCTGCAGTCTATTTTCCTTCACACTTACCTGACATCATGGAAATCCAGTCGATGCCAATAATGTGTTATGGTGTATGTGGGAGATGTAGGTGTTTCTGTCATTAGAGCAGTAGATCGCTTTCCCAGCTCAGCTCTCAGAAGCTGCACGGCAGCAAGCCCGCTGTGTCTGCCAGCTCCTTTGCCTTCCAAGCTCGCTGCAGAGCAAGAGTTGCAAAGCCATCCTCCAACTCACATGGTGTTTGGCTGGCACGGCTTAACACCGGTCTTGCTTCTCAAAGGGCTGTCACTTATTAATGGTTCGATCTCTGTTCCGTAGTAATTATGGTCCCTTCTCAGGAGGAGAACTTGCTGATGTGGAAAACTAACACGTCATGAAGCTACTCTTGTGTAAATGGCTCTTTTTTTTCTTTGGTATGAAATTAAGCTGATAATTCAGAAGTACGTTGTGATTAATTTTGAACGTGGGTTTTTGTCAGGGAGTGTGCAGCTCGGCCGTACGCTCAACAGGAAAATGTTTATCCAAAGAGTTAATGCAGATGAGTAATCCAGGATGCTCCTGCCAGTTCTCGGGTGGTGGGATTCCCGTAAACAGCCAGACACTTTGAACTTATGGGGTTTACTTTATGTCATATTCCAACCACTAAAACAACATGCCACCATGGAGCTCTTCCCTGTTAAACCAAACACAGATTAAGCCATGGAAACTGAGACTGAGAGTGTAATTTGGGGAGACCTTCTGTTCATCATCACATCCTCTTCCATTCTCTCTGTCTCGAGATAGGAGGTGGAGTGTCACTTCTGTAGTGTGGTGGTTTATTACACCTCTAGTAGAGCTGCCCTAGGTCTGCATACAACCTATAGACATGGAGATGCAGAAGATGTAATTGAAGACACATGAAAAATGAGGGAGAATTGATCTTGAGGCTAATGGCTGTGTGCTTAAATATCCTCCTGGAAATTTTATCATGGGCTGGTTATTCCTTATCTCCCTACTTTCAGTTCCACCCCCCACCCCCCCCAAAATGCTGGCTCGGAGGGACCAGGTGGTGGGCTGGTGGGATCACTGACCCTACACAGTGATGTCAACATTGGTGCCGATCAGCATTCACCCTCTTTTATCTGTTTGCATCAATTATCAGTACTGCCAGAAAGTCACTTGTAAAACTTGATTTAGTGAAACCATGTTCGTTCCTTGCAGGTTGTACTTACACGTGCAATAGATACTTTCTCTTAGATCTGTTTTCAAGTTGGTCCTAAAAGCTCAGTTCTGCCCTGTTAGTGCTAATTGTGGTCCTGGACTTGATATGGGATCTGTAGCCATAAGACTTGCAGATTCTCTTGTGGCTGTTAGGCAGCTCAAATACTCTTGGATAATTGCTCGATATTAATACCATGTGGAGTTATTAGACTGAAGTATCCAAGAAATAATATGAATAATGTGCATCACATGTTAAGGACATTACATAATCGTTCTATTACGCTGGCGTGAGTCACTGTTAAAGAGCCCTGTATATCTTTCAGGGTGGATTAAGGATACAAGCCACTGGGTATCGTGAAGGCTGCTGCAATGCTCCATAATGTCTCTGAAATGTGCAATGTCTTTTGAAAACAACTATGAAAAATAGCCATTTGTCATATGCAGTAAATAACTTGGTCACAGGGGACGTCAACAGCTACAGGCTCACGTCCAGGTTGTGGATTAATGACCTGCAAAATACCAGTTTAAAAATAGGCTCTTCTTCCACTTAAAGACCTACAATAATGAAGCATCTCCTACCATTCCTTAGCCAAGTTCCAGACAGAAAAATGGGGTTTATGCTGGATGCGCAGAGCTGAGTTAAGCAGTGATATAATAACACTATGTAAATCAAGGGCTAGTGGCACTACACCCTGTTCCTTATGTTGTCAGGATGTGACACGCAAGACCAGAAACATCCAGGAGTCATTCTTTATGTCAGAAACAATTGTGAGTGAGAAGGTCGAGATGCGCCTGCCTGCTCATGATGTGTCTACATGGGTCCAGCATCCGATGACAAGTCATAAATGTCCCTATGGTGGACAAATTTCCATTGCAGAAAGGGAATATTTATTATGAGATTAAAAGGTACAGAATGGTAAAAGGGAAGGCAGAAAACCAACCTATCCTGCACTGGGAGGATCGATGAGGTGACTTAGTCCTTCGTGCTTTGTGTTGTAATGTCCTTGCATGTACGCCCATGACTAACGGACTGGGCTGGGCTACTTAGAGTAATTTTTCAGAGAATTTGGTGTCTTCAAGTTTGCCAAGATGGCTTTGCAATATGTTAGGAGACCCTGAATTAAAGGAAAAAATATTATAAGAAATCCTCTTCTACCTCTGCTTCTTTTGCATGTCTTTTTAACGAGGCTGGAAGCCTCATTAACTAACTACCTAATGCTTCAAGTAGTAAAAGTGGCGGCAAACTGCTTAAAACTCTAAAGAGATCTCTTTTACATAAAGTGACTAAAGGATGAAGCATGTTCTGCCATACATGGCCTGCAGGTGTGTGTCTCTAACCAAAGTGGGCTGATAGCTCTGCGAATCTTAATACAATAAAACATGGCTCAAGACCATTCAGTACCTGTGAGCTGGTATCAGGTATTTTGAACTCATGATCATCTGGAGAAACAAGAGTTCCTGTGTTTTGATTCTCCAGAATCTCAGCATTTCCTTCAAATGGAGCAATTGAGCCTGTCCTTCTACAAGGTGGTTTTTCTTCCTTTTTGCCTTGTGTTCCTGTTTCCTTCAAACCAAACAAAAATAAGGTGGGGAACTGTCTAGCAAACCAAGCCCTGCTACTTTCTTATCCTGCATAGTACAGGACAGGTGCTCTGAGTTTCAGTCCGCAAAGATCAAGGCTTCATCCTGGCTTCTTTATTTTAAACAGGACAGGCCACCCACAGCTCCAAATGTGCCCACCGAGAGAAAAAATAAATGGCTGAGCTCCTCACCAGACACTTATGCGCAGAGCAGATCTGGGGGGAGGAACTGTTAGGGGAGGAACCGTTAGGGAAGAAACATTCCCATCCCACCCAGGTGCTGCCCTCGGATGGCTCTGGGGGCATCAGCACTCCTAGCAGCGAGGCAGAGCATGGAGAGCGGGCTGGGATGGCAGGTAACCGTAAATCACCCTCGCCCAAGCAGGAGCAAGGGAGTGTTCAGCAAGCCAGACCTGTACAGATGCTGAAGAAGGTGATTCGGGAAGCTTTCACCGCAGGGATGGCAGCTCTTTTGCTTCACAGGAAGGCAAATCAAGCCGTGCTTTACTGGCTCGTGACCATAATATCCAGGAACTATCCCACCATCCTGAACGCACAGGAGATTTTTCTTCTAAACAGCAGCAGAAAACGGTGGTTGGACCTTTTGCAGGGTTCAGAGGGTTTGGCTTGTAGTGCCTACCTTCTGCAGGGTGCATTGGGCATAGGCGTCATGGGGATACATCTGCAAGCGCAGTCCCAGCCCTGCTCAGTGGCACTGGCAGCATGGGAGGTGCCTCCTCTCCCAGGCCTGTGGAAACCACTTGTCCATGAAACAGAAGAAGCAATAAAAATGGAGAGGAGCCAAGCATTTATTATTTCCACCCAGTTAGCTCTTTTTTGACTGTCCTCTTCTCAGCTGGAGCAGGGGTGATGCGCCAGCAGTGTGTGTCTGCGATGCAGTTTGTCGTTTTGAGGCTGATTGCCACTACGAGTGGTTTGGCTTTTTTATTTTACATAATCATTCTCAGACATGTAGAATACACGAGGTGGATGTTGGGTTTGGAGGTTTCCCATGCCTGTCTGTGGAAAGTGCCTTCCTAATACAGCAGGGAACAAGAATCGGAGCAGGCTCCCCCCGAGGATGGCGTTGGCTTCGCAAATCAGCTGAAATTTGAGAATCGTGTTCAAAATTGTGAAACGTTTTTTTTAAAGGCTGTCTTTTTGTGCCTTGCTTCTCTAGACAGACTAAAAAATTGCTTTTCCTTTTAATGGAAAGTTGAGACCCACCTACAAAATGTCACAGAACTTGGGACGAAGTCAACAGAGCTGGCAGGACAGACATCCTGTCGCTGCCTCTACCATTGCGTTTTTTTCTTTCAGTAACTGTTCAACCGTGGGTAAAGTTTGTGTCTGAGATTTGAGAGCAAAATCTCAGCACTTATGTATCGGCCCAGCTGCAGGCAGGAATGACTCAAATCCCTCAGTGTTTTTGTTTATTAGACGTGTGTGTTGCTCTGTGTGATATCTGTAGTGATTTTAGTCTGTTGTTGAAGGCTTCCTCTGAACGTCGGCCAGACCCTGCGCTGGGCTAAGCCTGTGGACATGGAGCAGCGTCAGAGCAGGTCAGCTGCAGGCAGACCTGCAAACACTGAAGATGTGCTGGGTTTACTCTGAACCAGGGTGCGCTTTACCTTGAAACAGGTTAGCAGCAACAGGCAAAGGAAGAAAATGAGAGTATGTTCTGCTTAATTAATCTGGAAAATAATGTGCATGAAACTCAGCCTTGGAGAAGGGGTGGAACGCGTTCCCAGAGGAGCGAGTGGGGCATGGGCTGGGACAGCTGCAGGCGCGGGACCGTCAGCTCGTTACGTTCAGCTCTGCCGCCACTGCCAACACCCCTGTTCCTGGACTGCTTGCTTTTCCTGTCATTCATCTCTCTTCATATCCCGGGAGAAGCGAGCGCTGTATTTCAGCGTTTCATCCCCATCAAGAGCTACTGGGTAGTGAACTGGCAGCCTGCTAGCAGCTCCACGCCAGAGATGGTTTCAAAAACCTCCTTTTCTTTTACCCTTACAGGCAATAACTAACACGAGCACGACTAGTGTTGTGTGCTATAGTTGAAAAAATAATAATAAAAGACTTCTTGATTAAGGATCATGTCTTGGTAGGTTTAATAAGATACGATTAAAGCC
This sequence comes from Buceros rhinoceros silvestris, assembly GCF_000710305.1. Lineage (NCBI taxonomy): Eukaryota > Metazoa > Chordata > Aves > Bucerotiformes > Bucerotidae > Buceros > Buceros rhinoceros. Next base: position 87,840 of record NW_010390322.1, on the reverse strand, counting down.
ACCTGAAAAAGTGGGAGAGCGAAGCGGAATGCCCTGGGCACTGGGAGGCCCACGAGCGAGGTCTGTGCTACTCAGGGTCACGCAAGCCTGGACAGCAGCGCTCAGCTCCGCATTTCAGGTTCCAGCTCATGAAAACCTTAATGCAAACCTGGAGCTGAAGAGGCTCAGTTTCACCAAAACCATATTTGGTGTGCGTGTTTTCCACCATGAGCTAGACAAATGCGCGTGAAGCCTCGTCCAGCCTGGCTGGAAGGCGAACCCCAGCAAGTCTTGTCCAAGTCAAGGTGGAGGTGTTGAGCACTGGGGAAAACCAGCTCGGAGCCGCGATGAACAGGGAAAAAACCTTCCATGGGCATGGAAGATGTTACATCCATTTCCGTATCAGCTTGTAGGGGTTTAACAGGATTCCAATCCTAAATCCAGAACATAGCACTATACCAGGTACTAGGAAGAAAATTAACTGTATCCCAGCCAAAAGCAGGACAGATGGAGAAGAGAAAAAAAAATTCATTTGGATTTTGGGAACTTTTCCTGTTTACAGAATGTTCTCTAAAATGCTAGTCCCTTAAGCATGGACAATATTCATATAGGAAATAATTTTATTTGTTTTCATTTTATTTGTTTGATTATGTTCCATTACTCTCCTATGTTTAAACTCTTTGACGTACTTGAGAAAACAGGATGTGTCTTTCTCCAGAGTTGCTCTCGTTAATACATGTTCTTTTTCAGATGATGTCAGAAATCATCTGTGTATGGCATAATGGCGATTGCTACAGCCAACATTAAAATGTGGCTTTAATGGTAAACACTAAAACGTGGATTTAAATATCTCCAAAGTTTTCTCTGTTAATATTATTTCAAAGGAATTGGATGCAAGTCTCCTCAGAAATACTGGGGTTTTTTTTTGTCTGGGAGGTGGCAGTGATCACCCTGTTTGAGGCCATCCCAGTGAAAGGCTCCTGCATGGAGTCATGTCCAAATCCCTCTTTTTTTTTTTTTTTTTTTTTTTTTTTTTTTTTTTTTTTTTTTTTTTTTTTTTTTTTTTTTTTTTTTTTTTTTTTTTTTTTTTTTTTTTTTTTTTTTTTTTTTTTTTTTTTTTTAAATAGAAATATATAAGAAGGTTTGAACACCAGACTATTGGAGTTCTGAAGGTGAAAGGAATAAGGAAAAAAGTCTATTAAAAAAAAAAAAGTTGCAAAATCTATAGGTTACAAAGAAAAATACCAAGAAAGAGGTTGATAAACTTAGCAAAAATCAGCATATGGAAATGCTGTTTTATTTTTGGAACCTACATACAGCTTCATTTCATTTGAGAGTTATTCACAGATCCCGTTCCTGAAACCACTCTGGCTTTGAAAAATGCAGATGCGAGGAGGCCCTGGAGTGACCTCTCTCTCAGGGCACGTTGGACACATCTCGCTCTGTTGGTGAGCGGCCCAGGGACGGCGCGCGCCCTGCACGGCAGAGCGGCTGCGGGTCTGCGAGCGGGGAGAACCTGGGGGGACCACCGGGCTCGCCTAAACCCCAGATAAAAATATGTCAATTTACACTTCAATGCACTTATTACAACTTTTCGAGTAATGTAATTTTAGAAGTGCCTTGGGTCCAAAAATACTACAATGCATTAAGCGCAAAATCAAACTGTGGTGGTTCGTTTTATTTCCATTAAATTCCACCGTGAATATTGCAGAAGCTTTGGTTTTATTATTGCTAATTCCAAGCATAATAAATACGCTTCAGGTTCTAGGCTGATTTATTATCATTTTAAACAGTATGATATTTGCAGCTTTTCATAAATTCATGAAATAATGCCCATTTCCAATTTCAGCCTTTCTTTTCCTTTAACACGAGACACCATCAGTATTAAAATCAGATATTTAAAATATAAGAACTACTTTCCCTGCATCGTTAGATATATCTTAACTTAAACTGAGGGAATATGGGCAAGATTTGTTTTTTCTTGTCACCTTGTCAATCTGAAGATTTTTTCCAAAGGCAGTTAAAACTCATTGAACTGAACCATTGAGTGTTATTCAGGTTTCAAACCCTTTTCCTTTTAACTGTTTGTGCTTTTTGGTAAGTTCAGGTAATGAAACTAGGTGGTCTTTCCATACTTACTTGCACTTTTTGTTGGTAATTTATACAAACCTAATGCATTTTGTTCCTGTTAATAATAATCTCCAAGTTCCCAAACCAGAAATGGTATCAACATCTAACTAATGGTATCAATGTCTAACTAAGCCCAACGTAAGCTTTTTTTAATTGCTCTGTCTGTTATCAATCATACCAAAAGTAAATGGTCATTTTAGATTTTCCTTTGGCTGATGTGAGGCCATTTTCTATGCAAATAACTAATCCCTGTCCTAAATGCTGCATCAAGGACTCCTCTTTTTTTTGTTGTTCTGGGGGTAGATACGTAGGTATTTACCCACGGCATGTCCACCCAAAGGCTTCTGAAGAAGAGCAATTCCCACAAGCCCATTTAGAAAATGTGTTGATTTTTCTTTTAATCAGTCTCATCATAATGAAGTGAAATCTGAACTTAATGGCTTGGCCCAGAAAATCCCCGACATGGCTCACAAAACTCAAGCTAACCCCCAGACAAGCTTTGCCAGCAGGTTCCCAAAAGACTGTTTGCTGTTTTACACTAATTGGTTCAGTCTGAAAATAAACAAGGGGCTGATCAGTCCCCCAACCTCTGACCTTCTGGTCTGGAGAAATGCACCAAAGAAGTGACGCTCAAAGCTTGGCCCGAGGTTGATGCTGCACTTGCAGAAGGGGATCAGCTGCTCACGCTCTGGCGTGCTGACCTGGGCATCCGTGGTGCTGACGACTCTTGTCGTGACTATTTTAGTCACGTAGCTTGAATACGAGCTGATCCCGACGGTGTTCCTCTGCTCTGAAAAACAGCGAGGACGGCTAACTGACCTGTGTCTCAGCACTTCAGGAGGAGCCTGACAGGCTGGAGAATTAATGAGCAAAATGAGATAATTCAGTAACCTGCGGCTTTTAGTCTCTAAGTGATAGAAGGGGCCGTTACGAGTTTAAAGAAAGGATAAAACATTCAATCTTCAGGCACTATTAACTGTGTCACTGAGAGACTCCGCTGGCTGCAGCTGGCGTTGGTTTCTATTCCTGCATTTGTCTTTGACTCGATCTCACGGGGTTTGTGATTCACCTGCCGCTTGGGAGTTCTTCATGGCTATACAGGCTGCGTCAGGCTGGGGCGGGCTCGTGAAGTGCAGCACCGCTGGATTTCTCCAGAATTATAGCTCTGTCTCCTATATGCTCCAGACTTTCAGCATACCCTGAATTTTATCAGTTACAGAGGTCTGGGGCAGGAATTAAATCTTCCTCTCAGTAACAGCCATTAAAAACTGATGTAAATCCCTCAGAGGGCAGCGACAGGAGAGTGAGGTGGGCACTTCCCATCAGCATTAAAAGCACTTAACGTTAGATTAGAGTCCTGCCTTAAATAATTTCTACCCCTGATTTAGTCCTCGTAGTGATTATGGGCTATGGGAAAACACCCTCCTGCAGATTCCTGTGTCCATCTCTCCTCAGCCTGCTTTGGAAATGCAGATCTGGTTTGTCTTCTCTCTTCCAGTTCAACAACTCATCAAGATTTTACTGAACTCTCTGTGTTGATTTCAGACCCTGTATCGCAGCTTCTTGTCCGGAATGCTTGGACAGGGGATTTACTTGGGTGCTAGGCCAGCATAGAGCTGTGAAAGCTGCTGTGTCAAAATGAATTTACTCTCCTGTTTCCAACAGCACAGACAGAGTTTCTCTTCCTCATTGTCACACTGGAGGGCATCGTGCCTTTTAGATTTAATTTTCTTTGGAGAGCTGCAGCGGTTCATAAGATGAGTCTTTATGATGTTGGCTGCTTAGCTTTTCCTTTTTTATGAGAGTCTTTCAAGATTTTACTGTTAGCAGTTAAAGTTCCTAGAGAACCATTTGCCTCTTGAAAATGCAGCAACACACCTCACTGGGGTGAGCAGCAGTGCCTCTGTCAACAGAGGTGTCAGAGCTGTGCAGGAACACGAGGAGAGCCACGCACCTACGGTTAAACGCACAGAAACGTACACAGGGGTGTAAGTTTTTAACACCAGATACAAGGACAAGACTTTTTTTTAGGCTACAGATGTGACTGATTGTGAATGCATGAGCCTAGTTTGTCACCTGTGCACTTGTTGGCAGAAAACCTTCCTGCTCGCATGTACAACATCTGCCCAGCGGCTCGAAACCCTCCTTTGCAATATATTCTGTTGAATCTCCCTTCTGTTGAAAATGCTGGTATAATCCTTTTAGATAATCATTTTGCTCTTTATTTGCTAACTTTTATCCTGACCTTCATTTCAATCTTTAAATTAACTTGTCTCCTATTGGATCAAATGCTGGTGCTGTGCTTTGCATCCCAAGGGCAGCCTAAAGGCACACAGTGCAAAACCGGGTGTGGACAGTTGTCCTACAGCTCTTTGGCCGAGGTGTCATGGACCACAATGTCTGCTTGAATCAGAGCAGGGAGGGCTGATCACACTGGTGTACAAAGCTCCAACTTGGCACCACAACCTGACCAAACTAACAAAGAGTAAAACAGGAGGCGGTGAAATAAATACCTTTCCAGGCATCTGAACCTCTAAACTGGCATCATAATATTTGTTATTGATTAGCAGCTCTGTAGGGCAGTGCGTTTGAACTTGTATTTCTGGCTCTTAATGTATTTTGAATCTTTGCAGACTTGCTTTGATTTCCAGTTTCTGCTGTGTGTCAAATGTTCACGGTTCAGTTACCCGTACGCGTTCTCCAGTTTATTGTAGTTTTCTGTGGGGAGCCCTGTGGACGTGCTCAACAGCTGTGACTGCCCATCAGCACCAACATCATCTGGTCTTCACCTCCCCAGCACTCTGTGTGCCCCTGCACATGGCGCAGAGGTGGGAGGCAAGGTAGGATTTGGCTTTTAGAGGGTCTGAGCTGTCATTTGCATTTGTAAAACACAATTTCTGCTGGACTCCACCCCTTTCTCCCTCTAAACCAGATGAAATATTTATTGGGTTGGAGTGTAAGGGCTCAGTGTTTCGTCTGCAGAGGAACAGGGGAGTCCTGGTTCTGACCAGAAATTTCTAAGACTTCTTTGTGGCTACTAAACGTTGGAGGAAAAACCACAAATTACCATTGCAGTGGGGCTGGGCCCTGTGTCCTGGCTCCAGTGCTTCCCCATTCCCTTCCCCTCCCCTCCCCTTTCAAAGTGTGCTGCATCTGTGTCAATAAGTGCCCCGTGTACATGGCAAGGTAATATTTAATGTGCACACAGTGTGTGCAAAATTAACCACTGACAGGGTGGGGGAGTCAGGGAAGAGCAGACTTGTAATTACGCACCAAATCAAGCTATTACTGCCATTAGGACATTTCTTTAATACGTAGCAGAGGAACCTCCTTCCCCCTAAACTAGTCACAGTTTGTCCCGTCTATGATATTTTCTGGCTACTCCTAAATTTTTTCCCTTGCCACACCTAATCCCTGCATTACCTGGGGTAGTCCCACCTCACTCTGCCCATGGGCGAGGTGCTTCTGCCCCAGGGTGGCTGTGGCCCAGCTGGAGAGCTACCTCCCTGCGTTGCCCTGGGGGACACCAGTTTGTTACCCATCACTTTGACCAGGTTTCTGGGGTCTGAAAGAACTGACCTCTTCCCAGTCTATCCACCCCATGTGTCTCAGTGTCGGTGTGTCTTATGTTCTCCTCTTGACCTTCCCATGAGATTAAATTGGAGATAGTTTTATTAATTTAATTAGTCCATAGGAGTATCCAACGTGATAGGAAAAGAATGAAAACCAGGAAATTTTGACATATTCAATGCCAATCTGTGCTGGGAATGGGAAAGTGAGGAAAACAGATGTAATTCTTTATTTAGACGGGAAAGAAGATTCCATCCATCCAACATTGCCAAGAAGAAGGGTAGCAAGGATGGCAGACCAGGAGTTCAAAGGTGCCCATTTGAAATAAAATTTTGCTGAGCAGTCTCCCCCGCCCCGTCAGCGCATACTTGACTTGCCATACTGTAAATAGCGCGAATTTTTGGGATGATTGTTAGAACCACTCAAAAATTTAAACCATGAACTATTGTGCTCCCGCAAGCAGCATTGTTCGCATTTCATTGTGTTACAGATGGCCCTATTTTACTGTTCCTTCCAACATATTTTGTAAAGTAAAAATGCTATATACGTGATTAACTGACAAAGATTTGGTAATATTTCCAGTAAAATTTTCAACAAACATTCCTTAAAAAAAGTCAATTGTTTATAGAAAAAAGAGTATTTCAACAATATATCATCACATTCACAAAAATTATTTTCAGGAAAATGTCTTTCTTTTAACGAAAATATTTTCCTTAGAAATAACATTGGTCAGGGGTATTAATGATATTGGGAGAGTTTGGAGTGACAATGAGCAAACCATGAAAAATGGACAGAAAACAAACACAGAATCACTCCAGTCCTGGACTGCTTTTTGGTTATATTGGAGACTTTCCAGGGCTTCCATTTTTCCACCAGTGTTTAATGGGCTCTCTGTTTGCATTTAAGTTTTCCTGATCTTTCAATCTGCAGAAATGGCTGTTTCTGGCAGGACTCTGTAGCATCGCTCCCTGCGTCCCCTCTTTTGAGCGTGTGTGTGCCTCTTCTTTTCTGAGGTGGTAGGAAGGAAATGCCCTGATATGAATGTGTAAAGGGTAAATACAAAATAAGTTTGGGAATCAGGGATTTCAGAGGCTGTGTGAGACTCCATCAGTGGATTTAGCTTGTACACGCACTCCCTGGAAAAAGTCCCTGCCCCAGAGGGTTTATGCCAATTAAAATTTTAAAATGACATCAGTGAAATTAACCTAAATTTTGCTTGACCTGGAATTTAGGTCAGTTTAGATCATCGTCTTACCAGGGCTGTCTAAGATTCAAAACCTCGTGGAGAGCTATAGAAACAGAAATGTACTTCAGAGCAGAGGTAGTTCCTGCAAAGCCAGCCCAGCAGCAGCCACACAACTGTACGGGAGATGGTCACCAGTGCTCCTCTTGTTACCCGGCTGATGCACATGCTGATAGGAGAAACTGTCCAAAGCCTGGCTTAAGAGGGTGCAATCAGTACCCGAGGACACCGACACCTGAACGGTGGCTTAGCGAATGGATGCTGGAGATCCAGGACAGCTGGATCCCAGACTGGCAGTGTTGGTCTCAGTGTGTCGGGAGCGGGGGGAGGCAGAGCCAGTTAGCACTATCCTGGTTCCTTGGCACCCTACCCCAGTGCTTGGCTGGGACTTCAGGTGGCTCCTAAGCCTGCTGAAGTTTGCTCTCTTGGACCTATAGCGCTGCAGTGTCTGAAAAGGTGAAGGACGGTATGTTCACTGCGTGTCAATGTGATCTGAGTTCAGTGACAAACCTCCCACAGCTTCACATTCTCGATACTCTTACAATACTTTGTACATACTCTAGGTCCCAAGAGAGCTTTTTCAAGCCCCCAGTTCTGTAAGCACGTGTGTGCCTACCTCTAGGCATGTGTTACTGCAAACACAATGACCTCCCCTTGCTCAGTCTCACTCTTACTCCTGAGATGATGATGTTTCCATAGGTTCCTCATTGGATGGTTCCAGCATCAAAAACACTACGAAGATAAAAGAAACCATGAGGTGCCCACTTCTTCCAGTGCTTTCCACCCCACAGTACAGTCGCTGTGATTTTGTTTCCCATTCTTCTGGTAGTGATTTGTATTGTGTTCATCGGTACGTACCACTTGGCAATCACCAGCACAGGAAGAAAGCTCGTTAATATAATGGTCGGTATGGGCATGTTAAGTGGGATATTGTAAGGACCACATTTAGGGACAGCATTTACAGTCTGGCTGTATTTGCTTATTCTCCCTTCCTTGAGCCCCCAGGATGGACAGAAGCCCAAATTTATATCCACAGTGCATTTACCCAGGAGCATAATGCTTCTTTCTTTGTGGAGCACTGCAGGCTCGCGCACAATTAAACATTTTCCACTTCTCCGATTAAGACAAATGGCCCTTGCAAGCAAGCTCCGTACTTTGTCCTGCAAAGCTTCTTTTGATCAAATGGTGGCAGTAGGTTGCTTTGTTAGAATAATTCCTCCATGGATTTACATGCCCCACCCTCATGTAAATAGAGTTGGGATTTAGAAGGTGTGAGCTGGCATGGCAATGAAGTCTGCAAAATGTAAGCCGCAGTAGCCCTTTTTCCGAAGTCTTGACAGTAAGCAGAGTTAAATAAGAGACTGGATCTCATTCAGTATCTGTGAGTGGGAGAAGTGTTGGGGAAAATAGTCATGCGTTGCTCTAATCCATCCCTCCCTTAAAGCTCGCTGTGGTTTTAGTTGGGTTTGTTTGTTTTAATGTGAGGGGGTTTGTGCTGTTGGATGTGTTCCGCAGGGATAGCTGTGAATTATCAGGGAACCAGCGCAGGGGCGTGGGTGGCAGAGGCTGGAAGCTATCTCGGCGTGCGCTTCCTAATGTTGGAGTGATGTGAGGTAACCTTTTCAGAGCATCTGCATGCTGTCCAGAGAGAGGAGGGCGTCCAAGGACTCCCATCACTAATGGTGCAGAATACGCAGCTCACACTTGGAAATGTGACAGCCTAATTCAGCTACATGTTCGTGTTCTTCAGGACTCTGGCCAGACTCCAGCTCATGAATATAGAGAGAAATCTCTCTTCGTGTTCAGTTATCCCGTATCCGGCTGTTGTGGGGTGTCCGCAGCAGCTGGCACCAGCCGTGGCTGGGGGACGTAGAGCACTGCGGGCAATTTGTAGCCCTGTTGAAAGCACTCAGCTCTGCAGCCCTCACAGTGAGCTCTGTGAGCATGGAGCTTGGCAAAGAGACAGGGAGAGAAGGTCTGCTTGTGTAATAGACTGGATGATGGAGCTTTTTGTCTTTCACTGTCTGTCCTCCCTTGGTGGAGCAGAAATCCTGGGTGCTCCTTTCCCCTAGGAAATGCCTAGCACAAGCTATCTGCTGCTGTCGTGTTGCAGACAACTATAACACCACGAATAATACAAAGTCAAGTCATTCAGTAACTTTGGATAGTGGTAAGGACAGTGCCCCACCCCTCTGCTTTAAGATGCCACTCCTTGGCAGGCACTGGAGATCTGTATGTGCAGCTGCCTGGTATTAAGAGATTAATTATTAATTTCTCTAGACCCTCACATGAGGTGATTTTTCTTTACTGTGTTTGACAGCAACCCCTGTCAAGTTCCCTTTCTCAAGTGGCATCTTCTCTTGTGAGACTTTAAAGTGATGTGCTGACGTCTTTCCAAGAAAATAAAAGCCCATGTGAATTGTTCTCAGACTTCACGTGTTTCATGAGCTCAGTTCAAAGCATTGATTGTCCCAGCACAAAGAGAGGACAAGGAGCATGAGCCCTGCCAAACTGGCACTGCCTTCAAAAGGGGACTTCTCATCTGAGTGGGGTTTGGATCAAACTCTTGCAGAAGAAAAGCTACAGCGCTGAAACAGAGTTTGTCTGGGGTGGTTTCCTACCTGCACTGTGGGATGTTACACAATAGTAGGCAGGTGGGTGAGATGGGATTTGTTGAACCTAGTTAACCCTAGTCACCCAAGTTCTGTAGACTGCCTTGATAGTCAATGGGAGGATGAATCATCCCTCTGTTAGACAGCTGGCCAAGCTGAGTGGGCTGAATTGTTCTCTGGATATGTCTGTCTCCTCTGTTAATTACAAGGAGTTTAGGTAACTAGTTTGGACTAGATGCCTAATTTTTAGATGGCCAAAGAGCAGGAAAAGAAATCCACCCTTAATCTCTCTCTGCCTCAGCTGTCCACCTGTATAATGCAGACCACTTGTGTGCTTCAGTTTTGATGGTAAACTCTTCAGGGTATGGTCTGCTGGAGCTAACGCTAGGTGCACGGTTCACTAAAGAGGGGGATTTCGGTTGGTTCTTACATTCATCACAGTAAAAAGCTTGGGAGCTGCAAGTGATCTGCAGATCTGTTGGACTTCAGGTTGTGCCTGTGTGGTGGTTTACTGTTTTCATGGGGGATAAGGGGGAAAGAAGTTTCTGGTGAGGAACTAACATTGCAGCTGAGACCATTGTAGATCACATACTACGTTGTCCTTGACAGCTTGTTCTTCAGCCTGGGGAAGTTCTGGAGGGCAGGGCTTGCAGTTGCTATGCAATATTGTGATAAAGGGTCAGCAAAAATTTCCTAAAGAAGTTCTAGCTTTAAAGTTTTCTGATCAAAAATCACGATTGGAGCAGCAGGCTTCCAAATTTATTGTTTGGAACTTGGAAACTTGGTTTTAAGTACTAAGACAACACAGAAACCCACATTCATTCAAGTCTTTGCCCATTTTTTTTCCTTTCAAATGCAAGCAGTAATTATCAAGAGTTACAAGAAAAAACCTTATTTCCTTGTTTTGGTTTCCACACGCAATCTTCTTAGATTTGTTACACAAACCGGAAGTTTATTTTTATTGTGAGTAATCTCTCAAACGATTTACAAATATGCACAAGGTTATTCAGACCTCAGCAGAAGGCGCCAATCCCCTTTGGCTTCCAAACACAAAGACAACGATCGTGGAAGTCCTCTTGCCCAGCAGCTTTCTCGCAAGAGGAACAAAGCTTTGGTTCAGGACAGTCGAAGTCTTCCTTTGGAAACAGATGCTGTCTAGGTGTTACCCCTGAGGCTGAGCCCTGCGCCATTCACACCAGGAATCTCCATCTAGCTTTCTCGCAAGAGGAACAAAGCTTTGGTTCAGGACAGTCGAAGTCTTCCTTTGGAAACAGATGCTGTCTAGGTGTTACCCCTGAGGCTGAGCCCTGCGCCATTCACACCAGGAATCTCCATCTCCAGTTTCCTTTTCCTCTCCTGCGCACACTCACAGGAGTCCTGGTAACATCTGCTATCACAATACCATGCTTTTTTCTTCAGAAAAAACCAAATGCTGTCACTGGTGGGTTGAACCACCTAGACGTTCTAGTCCTCAAAGAAAACCTGGCCATGAGCTCGCACTCCGTCTAACCTCACCTCTGTTTGGTGGGCAAAGGCTCCCCGCGGCTCCCTGTGTGATACAATCATGTTCTGTTTGTTCCTTTGCCAGGTTCTTGCTGGTTTAAAGACATGACTCCATTAGGCCACTCTGGGCCTAGCGTGGCGTCTCCCCTTGGGCGGCTGCCTGGGCTTGGGTGATTGATTGGAGCTTTGATCATGAGAGTCAAGACAAGTCTGCAAAGGGCAGCCGTGCTCTGCAGTCCCTCCACGTCGAGGCCGGCTGTAGGATTTGTACGAGTATATGCTGCCATATACCGCTAGATTCATGTGCTGCTCTCCCAGCTGAAACACCCCCTTCCGGCTGAGTCAGAAGACCTGCAGGTACCTGCAGAGTTACAGAGCATGTCTGATGAGAATAACTATCACAAGCAGTTACCCAAATACCTTGAGAGAAGGGCGGCAGATCCACTCATGTATTTTTCTCTTTTCACTAAGACAAGGTGGAAAACATGTTTGTACGTCAGCTCTGGGGAACTCCTCACTCTTCAGCCAGCATCACCTACGACTGGAGGCAAAAACCCGTTGTTTCTAAAATAAGTCTGTTCCTAAAAAACCCCTGTTATTCCCACTTTTTACCCAGAACAACAAGCGTGAACAACAGAAACTGACGGTGTCGCAGCCGCAAGAATAGCCTTATTGTTCTGTACACATCGCTGCGTCTCCATAAACACCAGCCCAGCTGCTGTCCAAACAATCTTCAAGTTTCGTAGTCTATTCTATTCTGCTCGTGTGTCCATATTAAATAGGTTGTTTTCGTAAGGCAAAAATACCTCTTTCCAAAGAACTGAATTTAGCATTCAGCAAATGCAGCTCAGCCATCCCTCAGACCATTACGTTCGTAAGTTATTTTAGGGGTTTGGCAAAGCTATTAGCATCAGCCTCAGAACAGCCCTTCAAAATGTGTGCTCAGCTAAATTCACTTCATGTAAAAAAATATTTGAAAGTCCAACCAAGTCGCCCACCTTCCTTTTCGCTTCCCATTCTATGGGATTGTTTTCAACTAAAATACCGTGTGGGCGTGTATATTCTACTGCCTCATCCAAATGGATCTGGATCTCGATTATTACAATTAATTTGCATGCATTTACATTCTCCTGAAGAACATTTTGGGAAGGGGAATACATGCCTTACATTTCACATACAAACATCTATGTGTTTAAAAAATGAAAAGTATCCTCTGGGTTTTAGGAATCTAAGGTCATTGGATTGGAGGGCATCAGCTGAGTCAGCAAGTTCATAATCCCCTGCAGTCTGAAACGGTCACATAATCCATAGTTAGTCCAGTGAGTTCCAAGGAAATATCCAATCCAGAAACAACCACATACCACAAGGTTTAAAACAGCTATTAAAAAGCCCAAGTAATGGCCCAACCATCCTGTATGACGTTGAAAGACAATCAGTAGAAATTCCTGAAGTGGCTGTGTTTAAAATACCTCCAGGAGTGTTGCTCTTCTTCTGTCTCTGGAAACCCCCAATAGCTGCCCAAATTGCCCCAAGATATGGCATTTTAAAAATCATCTGAGATCTGACCCTCATGTGGTGACCTTTTCAGATGTATGGACTTGCAGTAAGAAGTATGATGTTTCTACAACTTTACTCTAGAATTTAATCATTACATCCTAAAGTCAGAAGTGCCCAGCTGATTCATAAGATCAGGGTTTAAGGCTGATTTTAGTTTGATTTTCCCTATCGTTTTCCTGTTTGCAGTTCAAGAAGGAATAAAAATGATCCTTATTCTTGAAACACGATAGCAGAAAAACTCTGAATAGGGGACTGATGACTTGACTCTTGGCATGTGATTTGATTCAGATTCAAAGGAGCATTTCTGGAAATGGAAAGGAAGTTCAGAGAGTTTGATTTGGTGGTTTACACTTCCACTCCCCACTACCCTTCCTCTCCTCCCTTGTCTTTTTTGTTGCATCATTATGCTTCTCTCAGCTGTTTTCCTGGTATTTCCCTCTCAAACAAAGTATTTCCATTGTTTCCTGCAGCTGTTAGTTTATTTATGGACAAAAAAAGGTATCTATAATGTTATTATATGATATAATATAACCTGCCCTGTGCAAGATAGGAGATGGGATTGTGGGAGCTTTGCTGGAGATGGGGTTGGACATCTCGGGTCGGTAGGGACAAGATGCAAGTGTTCTCATCCTGAGCAAGCTGGTGCCTCCTGCTGTGAAGAACAGAGTGGGGCCTGAGACAGCCAGCAGATGCCAAGTGTCTACTTAACTTCATCAAAGAAGTTTCCCTCTGTTTCTGTGTTACGTGGAATCACTATTTAACTTCTCTGTTCCCATCACTGCCTCGGCAATGATGCTGATGTTTCTCCCACCAGCCGCTGTTGATCAGCAGGTTCCTGTTTGCTGGCCTGTCCTCTGTGTGTTGGCCAATGCCAATCAAGTCACCGTGACAAGTGCTGCTGGGCCGGAACTGTTGGCACCTGCCAACAACAGCAAAACCAGATTTTCAAATTTACATTCCCAGCTCTGTGTGCAGGACTGACGTTTCTTCAGCCGACGCTCTCGTCCCAGTCTCCACGCATGCCCTAGGTGCCTGTGGAAGAGGCCCAGTATTGAGCTGTAAAATCCAGGGGTTGTTATCTTGTTGTACAGAGACTGGCTGCTTTGTGTCACCGCTGAGTTCCCGGCCAGGAAAGCCATGTGCTGAAACCGCCCTCGTGATACTGAAACGGGATAAACAGCAGCCACGAATTTTCTCTGCTAGCATCGCTCTCCAGGCTCTCTAAACAAGAACTGCTCACCAAATATCATGAGCTCCTGATGGATGCATGAACACTGCCTAATCAAAAGCGCAGAAAGAGGGGTTTGTTGGGATTTCTCTCTCTCTCTCTTTCAGTTACTAAGTAGATTAAATAAATAAAAATAATTCCCTTTCACTTGTGGTCCAGTGTAAGCAACTTCATGACGTTTGTTGCCTTGGGATTTATGCATTAGAATAATCTTTGGTTCCAATGTTTTCCAAAGATTTGCCAGCAAACATTGCTCTTTAATTTGGCTTAATCTGCACATCGTGGAGGATGGGAATAAA
>NW_010390322.1:54228-73623 GCF_000710305.1 Buceros rhinoceros silvestris | reverse complement strand
GAATGCCGCTGCATTGCTTGTACTTGTCTGCCTTCGTCCTTTAAAATCAAGCTGGAACTAATGTAAGTAAGGACCGAGTTTGCATTTTAAAACTGTATTAAATGAATTTAAAACTGTGTATTTTCATCTAGCATCATCTGAGAGGATTCCTTGGTAGATGGACTCCTGGCACGTTCCTCCCTTATCCCTGTTTGCTTCTTAGCTGTGGTGATGTACAAGGAAATGGAGCTACCAGATTTGGCTGATGGTTTAAGGCTTCTCCAGACATCTGGCAGATTCAATGCGGGATCAAACATTTTGTAAGAAACTTTCCCAGTAGATATGATCTGAACCACAAGATTCAGCTCATCAGACCAGCTTTGGGGGTGTTCAGGATCTGTGGGTTTGGGTTGGACCCATCTCGTTTTTTAATGTTATGGTTGACAAGTCCTCCTTGTTCCAACATGCGGATTGCCTCGGGAAAAAAATGAACTGTGGAAAAAAACCTTTTCATATGGACAAAACATAAAACCATTCCCATGTTCTGTCTGAAATTTTCCAGGGGAATTGGAACCTTCTGAATAGCCCTGTGAGAGACCCCAGAAAAGATGGAAGGTTTATTTTGACCAATTACTCCGTATTTTCAGAAGAGACTCAGTGTTGGGGTAAGGAGGTGTGATTCTCCTGACTACAGTGCTGTCTTGAAGGTAAATTTAGTGGTTCTGTTTTCAGCGAACCGTTCTTTTTCACACTGTCCAGAGCAATCTGTTCTGAGTGTAGCTGTCAGCAATGAGCGGAGTCTTGTCATTCATTGCCTTTGTTCTTTCCCTTTCCTGCTTTTAGTTTGTTGCTCTTGTGTGTTGGGATCCTTTTTCTGGATTCTAAGTACATGAAGACAAGAGTAATGTGTCATCAATTTGTGTCTTCCAACAGTTGCATTATATGCTTTTCTGCTTGATGTGTGGGTGGAAGAACAAGCCGGAGGTTTTTTGTGGATAATCTCTATGCCAACAAGCAAACACTGCATGATGTATAATAACAAATAATGATTCACTGTGATGGTGTTAGCAAGGTCCAGAAGTGCTAACGAACCTCGTACAAGTTCACCTCTCATACAGTTGCTGCTGACTCTCCAGACCCAGTGCTTTGGAGAGAACAAAATCACCCAAAACACAGCACCAAATTATCTGTTGAGGAGGAGAGGGGAGTATTTGTCTTTCCTGGAGGTGACCAACAAAAACTCTGATGCCTGAGATCAATATAATGATGTAAGTGTGGTGTAAACAGATGAGATAAAGAGCAATAAAACTCCTCTTTAATTTAAAACAGGTATAAACAGATATAATTTTAGAGCATCTAGGCTTTCTCTTCAGTAAATGGAGAAATCTGAGTATCTTCAGCCAGTGATTCAACCCACCTGTCTTAGCTTAGGATGGGGCAATTTATCCGTTGGTAGCCCAGCCCCTCTCCTTTGACTCCTGCTGGACAGGACTGCTGTCTTTGGTCACAAATTCAAATACTTCATCAATATATTCAGATGAAATAAATCAAGATTAATTTCTAGGTAACAGAAAGCAGGGTTCTTAGGATTGGTTTGCATGTCTTGTTTGTTTGTTTGTTTTTTGTAGGTTTTTTGTGTCTAGTTTATAACAACTTTATTCCATATCTAGCAAGAGGTGATCCATCATTTCACTTGGGAAAACTTTCCTAAAGCCAAAATCCTCATTTGGATCTACGTCTTCCAGCACATTTATCAGTCCTGATGAACTTGATGTTCTCCTGAAAACTTTGAGCAGATACATCAGCATGAATCCCACCATGACAAACAAAAATAACACAATGAAAATCAAAAGTATTGATTTTACATGAGTATTAGAAACTTCCTGGGCATTCTGCTAAGTCCTCTACAAGGTATTCAGGTAGTTTCATGCTGCTGGAAAGAAGGTGAAATTCTGTAGTTGACTTCCTTTGCGGTGAATTTACACTTAAAAATGATAAACTAATGTTGATTTCCACACAGTTGGTTTCAACAGAAACCACCAGAGCTGACTTACCAATTGCTGCCTTTTTGGTGACGGGACAGCGAGATGGCAAGGCAAGAGGTATAAATTACACTTCATTTACTTAAGAAATAAGCCTGCATCATCAACATAGGAAAGACATCCAGCATCACTTCTACCACGAGCATGCAGTCCAAGGAAAGCAAATAACTAGCAAGAAAAATCTCAGAAGGAGCCTTCCTAGGGCATTCACAGGTCCTCTTGGAAGGGTAAAAATGGTCCGTAATCCATCATCCATAAGTTCACTGATCATATCAGGCTGTTTATAAGCAAAACTGGTTTCATGTGGTGCCAGACAAAGTTGTAAACACTGGCTGGTGCCAGCAAGGAACATCACAATCCATACTGCGCTGTGCCGCGCTCAGACAGAATACGTTGGAATGAGAAGGGGGGTTATTTGGGGACTAAACTACAGTTCAAATCACTGAAAATCATTGTTTTGATACAATATTGGGAGAGGCACATCACGCAGGCTGCGCTGATTTTTCAGTAATTGCTTCTGCAAGCCTGTAGCTGACTAAAACTGTCAGCAACAAAAAAAGATGTGTTTGGAAAGAGGCCTGCAATTTCCAAGGATTTCAGGCTCCTGGGAGTGTTCCCCTAGGTGAGGGGAAACAACTGCTCTCTCAAAGGCAGGGAAAACACAGCCAACGGTCAGCACGTTGTTTATAGTAGAAACTATTGATACCTTCATACGGTGCACAAGGTACAGAAAAGTAAGTTGGAATGGGATAAAAGGGACAAATTTGTAATAACATTCATAAATGCTTCCACCAACAATAGCGTGCAGGCACCAGGGATTAATAAAGGGATTAACCTTACCCATGTTTTCTAAAGAAAACTGACAGTGGTCTGTATTTCCAAACGGTTTAATATCCAAAAGGTATGTCCAGCACTGCACAAAACGAGTGCAGGGTTTTAAAAGCTTTCCCCATGTGGAGATGGAGCATCTGTAGCCTCTGAGCCTGTAACACGGCAGTCGTTTCTGGCTCCACTATTCACACCAAATTGTCATATTTTGCTGGAGTAAGTTCTGACCCGTCTGCAGTGACCATAGCCTGAGCTACACACCTTCCCCAAGCATCGGTACAGCCGCTTGCTTCGCTCAGTAGTGACTTCTGACAGCATCCAAATTAAACAACTAAAGCAACTGCCTGGCCAGTCCCCCAGGGACAAACCCACCTTTGCCTCCCCCTCCCCACCCAGGTAACAAAGCTCAGAGTCAACCACTCCGCAGTGTTTCAAAGGAAATAAATACTTCATACAGCTTCATACAGTCACAGGAGATCAAGGTAGCTGAACTCTGGTCAGTAAACCACGGCGTGGGGGAACAGCCATTTCTTCCCCCTCTCTCTGAGAAAGCCATGACAGTGCCTGATCGGTTCAAGGTCTGTGGGTTTATCTCCTTCTGGAATTAAGGAAATTAGGATAAAAAATATAATCCTGTATTTTAGTTAGGTGGAAACTCACTGCTCCCCTTTAATAGTGTACAGATTTTAATCAGCAGGATTTTTTCACTAAGCACATTTATTTACCCTGCGAGAGAGTTTATGGCAAGGTTGGTTGTTTGGGTTTTTTTTTCCTAAGCAACACTAATGTTTTTTATTTGTACTTTAATCTCAGCCCCAGCTTTGTCAATATTTGGTCTTATCTTAAAGTACTCCAAAGAAGGGTCAAAAGAAAGCAAATATTAATCAAGTAGCCACCTCAGTCAGAAAGTGGTCTTTGGGCAAGTTCAGAATAGAAATGCCAAGCCAGGCTGGTTCTGCAGACAGAGCTGGCTGGGGTTTACACCCAGCGCCCCTTCCCCACAATGGCTGTTGAGACAGGACAAACGCGGCTCTCGGGCACTGGCTGCTACATGAGCTCAGCGGGCAGAGCGGGCGGGGGAAGAGCATCACCCCTGGGCAGCCCCCGGCGGGAGGACCTGGGCCATGGTAAACCTGGGGTGCTTTTACTTTGGCTGCAGCAACAGACGGTCACCCCCACCTTTTAGAGTCTGAAAGCCCAGTTCAAACAGTCCTTATTTATGACTGTTTGCTGGAAAAATGTTAGGACTAAATTGCAGAGTGGGAGGAAGGCTATTAGAATTCAAGGATTATTTTAGAACAAGAACTACTGGGTGTAAATTATTGGTGAATGTATTTTGGCTGGGAAGTGACAGGAGGATTCTGACAATTAAAACAAAGAGGTTCTGGAACAGTGCTTGAGCAGGAGCAGTGGCTGACAATCACCTTTTCTTGAATAAAAATAATTGAATGGGTTGTACTTTTTTATTGTGATGGATTCATGAGGACAGAGTAACTATCAAAGGTGCAATATCCACTTATTTCCATTGCCCGTTTCTGCTGTGTAGCACATGGATGTTGTTATACATGTGCAAACCAGCCTTTCATCTGCTAAATACTCTCATAACTGTGTGGCGAGTTGTGGTGGCAAGGGGAGATACAGGGGTAACTAGCACAGACAAGACACATCGGATATATCCATACACTCACCTGAGGTACTTGTATGACACTTGTATGGAAATATCCCATTACAGATGAAAAATCAGAAGGTTCTTGAGCATGTCATGTCATTGGGGGCTTTTCACAATGCGGTTTCCCTCTTGTTAACCTACTCTTTAAAGCAAATTACCGGGCTGGGCAGGGAGCAGCAGAATGCTGTGTGTGTGAAAGCACATGCTCTGCACATCCCTCTTGCTAGAGCCCTTTAAAAAAAGAATTCAAATTTCCTTGAGTTTAAGATGCTGCACCAGGGGTGATTTCAGTTCTTGCGAAACACTTCCAACTGCACTTGAGACGCGCAGGCTCAGAGCATCAGCGTCAGCCTGGTTTTCCAGAATGCATCTTAGAGGAAAAGTCACGAAACAGCAGCAGCAGCAAGATTCTCTAATTTCTGTAATTTCCTTACAGTACAGTGACGGTCATTACAGGAGCCAGGTTCTGCCAGATGACCACCCCAGAAGGACGAACAGGAATGGGAAAAGAGCGTAGAAGACATTCTGCTGTGACTGTAGGAGCCATGCGGAGTTGAACCCTAAATTTCAGTCTCAGGGGACTAGTGGCTAATTCCCCCATACAAATACCACGGTAAGCCTGATAATAGCTCCCTGAAGCAGAAGGGCTGTAAAGGATTTATATACTCCTCTGAGTAGTCAGCACTAGAGAATCAGACTGTGTTAAAGGGGCCTGTGTGTTAATACTTCACACTTTCATAATCCCCCTTCCCACCTGTTTTTATATCGCTGGCATGCGTAAAGCTTGTTCTGTGAACACCCCTTGTCTGTCTGAGCTTCCTGGCTGAGTGGATATTGCTTTCCACATGGCACTGTTTAAATGCTCGGATTAGAAGATACATTCAGTTCCCCATCAGTAAGGCTCTACAGATATTAGGACACTATGAAATTACTCTAAGTTTATAGAATTTAAGAGAGCAGATCATTTAATATACCCTCTCAGTATAGCAGAATTAGTCTTTTGAGAAGTTTCACTTAATTTTACGTTTTTGAAGAATACCCACTATAGTATCTGAAGAAGTTTCCATAGAGCACTGTTGGATATATCATTAGTAATTGTGAAGGTCTCAGCTCCCATAGACTGTTGTGGAAGAGCTGCTCTGCAAAGCTTGTGCTCTGCAGAACTTCAAGATGCTGGTTTGGCACTGGCGCCCATGGAGCAGCAGTCTGCATTGTGTTTGCTTGTTCGGCGGTGTCTCTTCCTGGTGAGGTCTGAGGCGAGCTCAGAAGATGAAGACTGAAGGTCAGAAGGGATGAGCGAGGAAATGTTTTTGTTTTACTATAGTCCCCCCAGAGTGGAAACTTTGGAGGAATCCCTTCTCTAAGAGAATATTGATTGTAATTTATTACGTACTATTTTTCAACTAGCTACAGAGAAAAGACTAAGTCCAGTGTTTGGCCGTGGAGATCTGCCTGGTCAAAAAAAGAAAAAGCAGAAGCTTACACAGATGAAGTGTGTAAAAAGTAGGGAGTGAATCACTGGCAATGGGAAGTCTGTCAGAATTAGGAAATTAAGTTCATTAAAGGTGTGGTAACTTAATTTTCTGTGCAAGCATGTAATGATGAGGGTTGGGCAGAAAAAAACGTTCAGACATCCAATTTAACACAAACCCACCCAAACTTGGCAAGGTGGAGCATCCCCAGCTCAGCCCAGCCTCCTGGCTCTCTGTTTAGATTACACTTGCTCTAAATAGTCCAAATTAGCCCTGGACTGTGTACCCTCCTTGTCCCCTTCACCAGCGTCCCGTCATGGCAGCAGCGCAAGAGCAGACAGGCTCCACGGGCTGCCACGAGCACTCACGTGGGGCAGCTCCCCAAAGCCCCCCTGGAGAATCCCCCATACATTCCCCGTGCCCAGGAGCAGGAGGAAGATGTGTCCCAGGGGACACACGGCCCTGCTTTCCCTCCACATGAGGCACCTCCCCGAGTGCAGCTCCCTTCTCCTCTCCTGCTGCTGCTCAGGAAGGAAGACAGGCTCCTCTCTCCATGTCCCTTACCCATCTGTGTTTCTGAGCATCCATGTTTATGGCATCACATCGTTCTCTGACCCTTCTCCAGCCTCAGTGGGACTTTGGAGATTGCTCTTCCCCAGCCGGTTCATTCCTTTTTCTTGTTAACTTCAAACTTCTGCAGAGTAATGACACAAATGAGCTGGAAACGTATAACCATCAGCATTCCCCGTTCTTGTAGATTCTCTAAGGCTCGTTTATGCATAAGTGTGTGGTAGATGAATAAGTCTTCCCTCTGATTACTGAGAGAAAACAAAGAGACGGAACCTCCTTTTCACGCAGATTGACTCTATTCGCACCACTACTTCATCCAGAGCAAAGGCATAAAATCAAAGCAACTTCTGCTTTCACCTCATCATATGGTCCTTTTTACAACTGAAACTTCACAACTGGCTTCAAAATCTCTCGTATTGCCTCACATACCCTTAAAATGCTTAAACTAAAACTAAACGAATGTGGTTTCCTAAACAAATCCGGTTTCCTAAACAAATCCGGAGATTCTACCCCTTCTGGTCTTCTTGAGGGTCATGTGGTTGCCCAACCCGAACAGAGATCCTGGATTACTCTACCAAAGCCCGTGAGATCCCTGTGGTTCATATCTGTGTACCTCAAATGAGAATCCTGTCCACGGTCTCGAACGCTCTGGGTAGGGTTATTGCTATAGCCAGGATTTCTGGTGGCCCGTTAGCAGGACATAAAACTGTAAAGATTTCCTGTCTCAGCAAGCAGCCGATTTTACAGAAAATCTGAACTGGATTATTTCAGGGAAAGTCAGTAAAAAGTCACAGTGAGAGAGACTGAGATGTCACCAAAGGTTTCTGCTGCCCACAGGTTTCTCCTGTCCCCCCACTCCCACCCCAGCCATCCATGGCATGGTTCTGTCTTCTCACACGGGGAATATGAGGCTTTAAGAAAGCACCTCCTGGGGTGCACAGTCATTTCATAGATGGTGTAGTGACACGTCTGCTGAGACCCTGGGGGATGTTTAACAGCAGCCTCATGGTTTCGGTGATAAGAGCAGTGAACAGGGACTGAACTTGGGCATTTCTTTCCGACCGCTGATGGCTCATCTCCTTTTGGATCCATAAGAGGCCCTCACTAACGCTGCCCTGATGGACCGTGCCCAAAGGCAGTGATTAATCTAGTTCCAATTCACGTTCGTTTCCACACCACCTAAATCAAACTCTGAGCTACAGCCTCCTAAGTAGGAGACGAGCCCCAAGCAGCCAGCCAGAAACCGCGGCTCCATCCTCGTCATCATCAGCCGATGGAGCTGCTGGGGCGGGGGGGCACAGGGGCAGCTCCTGACACCAAAGCAGGCAGAGAGGCAGGTGACTTGTTGTAACAGGGATTTTCGACACCGCACATTTCACTGTGGATTTGCTGTGTTTTTATTCCGCCTTCTGAAAGCTGTGAGAGTGAACATTATTAAAATTAAAAAAAAAAAAAAAGGAAAAAAGAAAACAGTGAAAAGCAACAAGGAAGGTTTCTGTCCAAAAAAAAGTCCAAAACTGGCTCCAATTGGACCTCAGTACGGAAATGCTGGAACTTGTACCCTCCAGTGGCAAAATAAAACAGGCTACCATTATTAGAAATTTTCTACAGCTAAAGATGTAACATCATAGCTAAATTCAGTCAGAGACAGGTCGAGCAACAAAAACCAGGAGCCAAGGCAGTCTAGTCTGGTCTGAAACTTGATTCAGGCACCAGATTATGAATAGATTTAACTAGTTTGCCAAACGAAAATGTAGATTTTGGCAGTGTTTGGACTTTTTTTATTTTTTTATTTTTTTGGTGTGCTATATGTGGAGTCCTATTGCGCGCTGTGGGGATATGAGAAAAGAGCCTTTTTATATTATATAACTACTTGACGCGCATGTGTGTGTATATATAATATAAAAACCTCCATTAACCCCATAAATGCTAGAAAACCCGAAGCACCTCTGCCTGATGCCTCTTCGCAAGGAACACGCTCAGCACCAGAGATCACCGCCAAACCGGTTCCGTTTTGCCTTTTATTATGAACCCCTCCAGGACCACCGATGCTGCGGGGCTTTGCCTGGCGCACGGCTGCTGCCTCGGGGCAGACCTCGCAGAGGGACTCCTGGGGCTGGGGAGGAGCTGGGGAGATCTGGCACCACCTGCAAGGCTGGCTCAGCCAGGGGCTCGTCTGGCCACTCTTTGGAGGGTACTGGGGTCCTCTTTCTGCCTTGGTGATTTATAATCTTGATTAATTACAGTGAAAAAACCCTGTTCAATTCCCTCTTTGCCATGGAAGTCCTACGCAGTATCATCTAAAACACCCCTGAAAGAGATAGGTGGGTATTTTAAAGGAAAGAAGGGTTTGTAATATCGACAATGCTGCAGCCCACAGCTGTACAGCGAGAAAAATAAATGGGCCATCTCGGAGGTGTGCTTTGCTGACAGATGTCAGTCCTCTGTGGTCAAATTTTGCTCCAATTCCGTGCAGGTATGTGATCTAGGAAGTAGTAAGAAAGGTAGAGATTTAAAAAAGAAAATACAATCAGGGTGAAAGGAGAGGGGGACCGGCAGAGGAGAGGGGAGCAGCTGCCTGTGTTCTGTGTCTGTGCCTTGGCTGGGGGCTCTTCTGGAGTGTTTCATTAACAAGGAAAATATGGACTGTGCATGTGCGTGTTTGCCAGATGTCCCAGGTGAGTCTTAGCATAAATATCTCTGTTTCCCTTTGAGCTTCAGAACTACTGTCACCAAGGCAAAGGACACTGGTTCTCCTCTGTACAGCACAAGGTGTCAGCATCTCATGGTATCACAGAGCACTCAACAGGCTGCACTGAAGTGTCTGGCGTTAATTACTTGTAGCAGAGATGGCATGAAACAGAGCATGAGAGCTGTGTAAATACTGACACATGAGGGAGAACATAACTGTCAAGCTGAGACTCTTAGAGCAACCCAAATTTTGTCTCTGTGTGTATCTAGTGTATTGCAGTTGGTTATCTTCTAAGTCGTCATACTAAGGGTTTAATATGAAAATGTTTTATACATTTGGAACAACGTGGAATGAATCTCTTCAACTACTGCATGCATCCACAAATTCACTTACTGATTGTAATTGTCTCTTTTATGAAGTCATTCTGCACTCACCAGGTCACTGGAAATAGCCCTGGCACATCAGTACACCGTGATTTACCCTTCTGCGCTGTGGAACTGTTGATTAACTACGTCCTGTAAGAATGGCAACGCCTGCTGGGGGCTGTGCCAGAAATGCAGCTTTATCACCACGGTGCTGTGTCTCTCAGAACAGGTTTTGCCACCCAGGCTACTAACATTGCCCGGTATTGGACTCTTGGGGAGGTGCCAGATCAGGTCAACACAAGGTTACGTGTCATTGTACCTTTGTTGCTGTCGGTATATTCAAACTATTCTAGCTGCTAAAAATTTTCCCCCCAAATTTTAAAATTATCCTCCCGAAGTCCATCCAGCACATAAAGAGTTACTACATGCCCCAAAGTACCCGGGTCACCCTCAGTTCTTATGACCATCTCCTGATTCAGGTGCCTGTCCTGTGCTGGAGGGTTTGCAGTAGGGCCCCTCTCTGCAAAGCCGGCCTCAGGGACGCTGATCTGGTGGAGGTCAGGCTAAGCTTAAAAGAGACATTTCTCACCTCGACACCTATTTCTTGACTCTCAATTTTCTCTTACATACTGTTATTTAGAAAGGAATAAAAAAAAAAAGCTGGAGAAGATACTGGGGTTAGAAGCCGCCTTTCTCCGTGACAGCCCCATCTGCAGAGGAGACGCTCTGCAGCACAGACAGCCGCGAGGGCTCTCGCGGCAGCAGAGTTCACACTGGGCTGAAGCATCGCAGAGGAGAATCCACATGCTGGTTTTGATATTCATTAATCATCCAGCTAATTTGTTTTTACACAGGAGCGCTGACAGCAAACGAGTGTTATTATAGCAACAGCGCACTGCATAATCCAGACTATTATGGTATTAGCATCGATGAAAACGACTGCTCTGTGTTCACTTATGCTTGATTCTGTATCCAACTGCAGTTGTAAATATATCTATTTTTATTCACATCTGCTGAAAGAAATAGCCCTACCATATGTGGCCAGAAGGATAAAAAGATTGCTGCTGTCTTTTCTGGTCCTTATCTCAGGAACATGAGTTGAAATCTGGCCCAGAATTTACTGACTGTTCAGAGACTTTTTGTGAGGCAAAGCTTTCTCAGGCTGATACTGAGAATATATATATTTATATACGTGCACACATGCACACATGTATTATTGTGCCTAAGGTAAATTCTCCAGTAAATCTCTCTCGTATTTGTATATAGTAAGCACGGGTAGCGCTCATACAGAGAGAAAAAATAATCCAGTGGTTAAGGTTAACTTGGGACTTGAGAGACCTGTTTTTAATTCTTCCCTCTGCCACAGGCTTTCTTTTTAATACAAATATATATATACACACACACAGGGCGTTGCCTATGGTCGTCTTCAAACAACACCTGAAGCCACAGCAGGGTCGAAATCTGCACAGCTTTGGCACTCCATGGTTGGGAGCCCACATTCACACAGGGTTTTGGTGAGCTTTGACCCACCGGGACAGGGACACCTCGGGCTCCCTCCCTCAGGACAAGACGAAACCCGCTCAGCAACTCCTTCCTGTCCATACACGTGGGAGCTGTAACAGACCTTGATATCGCCCTCTGCTCCATCCCACAGGGAGATCGCAGGGGTAGGCAGTGCAAAGAGAAAAGGTGAACCCATATGATGATCAGCCCTGTCAGAGCACCCTTAGGAAAAGCTAATTAATGAATTCTTTCCCTCTTTACCCTGCTGTTCCTCTATAAAGCCAATACTCAGGCCACCTCAGTGTCAAACCGCTTTGCCGTCCCAGCAAAGATGAGGTCAGGGACCCAAATCAGGTATACCTGTAAAAAACCCCAATGTGTTATGTGGGGCTTCTGTGTTCCCTTGGGCATCCTCTGGGGTTAGATGGTGGAGAAGGAACCTCTAACGGCACAGGAATTGTGGGATTATCCAGCAGGGCTGGATTCCAGTTAGTGCTCTGTCAGCGCGGTTGCTCTTATATTGTTACACTGAATAATGGATTTGCTTCTACTCAACCCCACACGATTTTAAAGCACTTAAAGCTTAACTATAGCTCTAAGAATTATTTTGAAACAGATGGACACCTGGTCTTTCCCTCCTTGGCAACTCCCTGCACTCCCTTATTTAAAGCAACACCCTCATAAAAATCAAGGCTGCCAATAAAGAGACAAGAAGAGGGTTTTCAGGTGTTTAGTGGCTGCCAAATTATTCAAACCAGTTTCAAGTCTGTGATTGTGTTGTGTAATCATTGATAGCGCAGCATAAAAAAATCACAACAATAAAATGGAAAACAGCGGCAAGCCGTTTGTGGCCATGGTTTGGGGGGTGGCGCACACGGCCGTTACTGCACTGAGATAGATGTTAACCAGTTGGGTTGCTACGAGTGCGTAACAGTCCTGCTTTACATGGCTGCCAAATGATTTACACGTGTTCTTTTCAGCCCCTCCTCAAAGGCAGGCCAAGTACAGTACAAAATGGACCGAAACCCCAAATCCAGCTTCAGTCTGCCCAAAGGAAGACCTGAAGAGATGTAAGAGACCAAATCATAAATACATTGACACCCAGTTCTACCTGGAAAACTTAATGGGCATGGAAAATAAATTGCTCCTTCTCGTATCTGTTTCTCTTCCATTATTTGTGGTCTCTCGCACGGTAGGAAAGTTGTGGTTCCCCTGATTTGCTCACTCATTCAGTTATTAGAGGAGATCTTGCCCCGCACCACGGGGACCCATTTTTCTGTCCTCACTCTTTAGCCAGTGCGGGGATCCCCGTTCATCAAAACCGTTTGTCAGAAAGTGAAAACATGTCTATGCCTCTTCCTTCCCCTTTTCTGTTGTTCAAATACTGACAGCCAAAAATGTGTTCATATGCTTTATGCATGAGGAAAGGTGACTATTGATGCTAGCAAATGTGTGGTCATTTTTTTTCTTGTCAAAAATCAGTCTCTGGGATCACTGATGCCTTGTGAAATTACAGCCTCATGTAACCAACTGGAGTATAATGTAACCAATTTCACTACTTTTTAGGAAAATTGTTCTCCTGGAGCTTGAAACACAAAACCAAGAAATAGATGAAGTTATTTTTGTCCCTAGTCAGGGGAAATTAATGAAATAGCACCTCCCATTCTGTTGACATTGGCCAAGATTGCCAAAGTCCTTCGTAATATTGGGGTTCCCATTATGGGGAATACTGTAATCACAGGAGAGATTCGGAATGTTGTACCAGTGGGAATGTCCATGTAAGCGCCGCTGCAGCTGAGTACTTGTGCTCCTGCTTAACTTTAAACAAATAATCAGTTGGAGTCAGTAGTTAACGGAGCTTGATAAAAGATCTGCTTACACACTAGGGCAAATGGTATGATGAAAAATATCTGCATTGGAAGTTTGACTTGAGACATCAGAAACCATCAGTAAATATTGTCTGAAAAGATAAATATATACATTTACTCCATATATATTCAGAAGTGTGTATCCGTATTTAAAATGCACTATTTTGTTGAGTTTTCTATAATTGGCTTAATTATTTTTAATAATCATGACATTTCCAACACAGTTTGTCAGTTTGCAGAAGCCGTTCTTCCCTTCCCACTCCAGTGTGGAAATTTTGCTCAGTATCTTCGAACAGCTTCTCTGTGCTTCCAACCTCTTGACACTAGAGTCATTGTTATGTCAAATTCTGGATTGCCACCTCTACGGGATGGCTTGTCAGGGAAATGACACAGGGAGGCCCAACACACACAGGGAAAAAGGAACCCCAGTAAGAAGAAAAGGTATTGTTCATGGCCAAAGAAGCCATTACTCAGCATCTCTTTTGATAACAATCTTGGAAAACACAGGTTTTTCTTAGCAGATCCGGTAGTTTCCGCAGTTCTCCCTGGAGTCTGGCAATCTTCGGTACTTTCAAACTGCTGGTTTTGCACTATGTCAAAAACTCTATCCCAAATAATTCATACATTAAACAATAATAGTTGTACATATTAATAAAATCTGCTTGAAAAGTTAAATATGTGAACCGGAATTTTTTTTAACTACATGTGGGTTTGGAAGCTGTAATTGACATTCACCTCATTTGTGCTAAAAAATGTATTTAATTTACTGTCTAAGTGCCTTGATATAATTGGTTTGAAGACATTAATCTCTTCTCATAAAAAGAAGAGCCATTATCTGAAGTTTCCTTTGGCCTCCAAAGAAACAGTTTCCTCTGGCCTCCAAAGAAACAGTTTCCTCAGAGTAATTCCAGTATAATTTTTTTCTTTCAATCTCTGGTTATCAAAAGCATGCCTAATGAAGGGCTCCTTAAATAGTCATCAGATAACGACTAATTCTGGTCCAGTTTCCACTGGTGTTACCCTGGAATAAATCGCACCCATTCCAGTGGAGAGGCTCCTGACAGCTGCTGCTGTATGCAGGAGGACGGGGCTGGGCGGACAAGACAGCATCAGCCCAGCTGCTTCCCCCATCCCAGGACTCACAGTGCTGCAGAGCTGGGGGAGCTCCTGTACAGGAAAAGGACGGGGTGTCGCAGCAACCTCCCTCTCCCGCTCTGTGTTTGCATCTTCTCTGGTTTTCCTTCACTCCATGGATCCCATTTCCAAGGAGTAGCACTACCCAAACAGTGATGCTGGACCGGATCCTCATCCTGCTCCACAAGTCCCAAAACCAACTCCTGGGGTTTAACGTGGTGTAGAAAACTCCAGAAGCATGGCAGGATCAGGCCCAGTGACAAGGGGAAGCCATCCTCAAAACTAGAAGAGAAAGAAACCCCAGAAAGTTGTTACAGTGTCGTGCAGCTCCTTCTTCTCTTCAGAGAAAGCCCCCCACAAACATTTCCCTTCTTCCTGATACCAAGTGTAGCAAATTGTCAGCAGAGGTATGAAACCCAAAACCTGGTCCACAAGCGTGCAGTTAGGAGCAGACCTTGCCCAAGGACCCCTTCCCTTTCATATCCCGTCCTGGTGTGCCTCCCCCCGCTCCCCCCATCCCTTCCCTTCCCCCCATTGTATGGCTTCCAAGATTTCTCGTGGAAATAACCCCATGGCTTGTTTTCCATTGCAGGTTAATACCGGATTTAAGGCTCTTACTTTCTTTTTCCTGACATGTCGCCCATCACATTATGATTATTAGAGTTTTCTTTTGAAGAGTTACCTGAGGTGAAGGCTAATTGGACTGAAGGCTGCTGAGGAAGGATGCCAGGGCTCGGGAGTGCTGCCAACCGCTGCTGGGGCTCACGCACAGACAGCGATCACAGCAGCGGGCTCGATTTCACACCGTGATTTAAGATTCTGTCTGTAAGGGTGTACTGATGGTGAAGGCTCTGTGCCTGTTAGAGAGCTGGAAGCAGGAACGGTGCCGTGTCAGTCCAGAGACCGATCAGCATTTATATAACGTCTAATGGCCAAAGAGCTGTCTATCAGCTCCAGAGTGCAGCAACGGGGCAGTTCAGCAGCTCCTCACTCTGACCCTGTAAGAGTGTCCAGGTGCTCTCACTGGTTTGGGGAATCCGGCAGCAGTTAGCGGGGACTGCAAAACCTATCCACCGATGGGTTAAATAGAATTCTCAGGACTATTCTGCCTTATTCTGCAAGGCATCACAGGCTGGGTTCTGCCCTCCAAAACTGCTCCCAGTGTGTCTCAGGGACAGGGGTGCTAATGGCACCTTTGGTTGCTGCTTGCACTGACGTCAGCAGCGCTGCACATGCAAGAGAGGTCCACGCACTGCACACGCTGGCGAGAACTGCTTGGAAGGACCAAAAGTCTGGGTTGTCGTTTTCTGTCACTGTATTTAATAACTGAATGAAAAGCAGCAGCAGATCACCGAGCATCTCTGGTGACACTCTGCCGGTTTCACTCCATCGATTTATCTGTGTTTATTCCTGCTTTCATCTGCTTCTAGCTGTGCTGATAATGGATAACGATAACGAATGATGATCGTGAATAAAATGTCAGGTCCGGAGATACGGCTCTTCCCAGTAGATTCAACTAACTTCAAATGCTGCTGAATAAACCACTCCATTTTATCTTTTCGTCTACCAATTACTGTATTTTTTTTTTACTAAGAACATAAAAACACAGGAAAGGGAGAAGGACACAAATGCCACCACAACTCACCCTCTGGAGCTCAAGGGTTGCACAAGCAGGTGTTAACAGCAGGATTAGCCACATGTGCTTTCTCTGTCGTGGCACTGCTGAGCACAAACACCAGCTAAACATCCACGTCAATTTGTTTTCGTGAGGTGTTTTAAAAAGAGCCCTTTTGTGAGGAGCTGAATGGGATGACAGTGGGGCAAGAAGATGGCGGGCAAAAAACAAATTGAAAAAAAGAAATTGAAATGTAGCAGAAGAGGGAAGAAGAGGAGAAATAAATGTTGAAAGACATTTGATTGTCTCTCCCATGACTTTTTGCTGTAAACAAGCTCTAGAGAACATTTTGATGTGGTCTGTTGACTTGCTCTCTCACAGATGATTAAACCCAAATCCCACCAGCCGTTAGGCCCTTCGATATGATCATGGTTTTCCATCTAATTTTATCAGCCCAGATGATGACTTCACTGGGAACAAGCACCCATTGACCAACCGTCTCCCCAAGTGTTTTCCTAACCCAAGGTGGCAAAAGCTCCCGTAATGAGCACTGAGCTTCCACGTATCAAAGATGTCCAGCCTCCGCGTCCACACACAAGCACACAGAGGAGGGACAGCCCGAAGCCTTTATTTACCATTTCTGTACAATCAGATGTTTTAGAGATTAAGAGAAAAGGAGAAAGGGGGAGAGGAGGAGGGGAAAGTCACATGAGAGGGAAGAAAAAAAGAAAGCCATGTTTTCTACCTCTTCCTACTTTTTTTTTTTTTTTTTTTGATGCAGGGTTTTGGGTTTGTTGGTTTTTTGGTTTTTTTTTTCAGATTCCAGCCCCATGTTGTGACTTTGACAAATGATGATGCGTAGAGAAGATTTATGCAGGGTCTCAGAGCATTAGCACGTTATCACGAGCAAAACAGAGCCCTCGGTCAACGTCATTGGGGACCCATTGAAAAATTTTTTGAAAGTGATATATGGGCCAAAGCCCATCTTAGAAGGAGCTGAGGTGCTGTCCTGCTGGAGGGAGGCTGGGGAAATGCCCAGAGAGAGCCAGGTGAAGACACTGAGCATGAGATGAGGAATGGTTAGTGAAAACCCATTCTGGAAAGGAAAGAGGAACCTCTCAGCTCTCGAGGGAGCAGCGTGTTGAATGATTTAATGGCTACCTTTAGGAAATGCCTTTTGCTTTATTGCTCTCTTCTGCTTTTTTCTTTTTTTTTTTTTTTTTTTTAGGAAAAAAAATACAGCGTGTTGAATGATTTAATGGCTACCTTTAGGAAATGCCTTTTGCTTTATTGCTCTCTTTCTGCTTTTTTCTTCTTTTTTTTTTTCTTTAAGGAAAAGAAATACAATGCAGGTTCTTCGCCTCATTTTCTCCTTGGTATCCCAACTCAGCACTCCTGCAAGGCCATGGCTGGAAAGCTGTCGTTTTGGCAATGGTCTTATTGACCAGGATGCTCTGAACTGACTAGTTCTTGAAGCAACCAAACCCAAACAACCCAAATTAAATGCATACACATCTGCTACGAATGCAAAAGGATTTCTGAGTTCACTACAGAGGGTTTCCGCTCCTGTTAACTTAATTCTGAAACAATTTCCAGCACCTCTCAAGAGCAGGGCTGCAGCTCCCGGGATTAAGCTGCACAGACTTTCCACAGAGGTGTCAAAAATCACATGGAAAACTGGTGGGATTTTCAGAGCAACTTGAGGCATCGGCCCAATAGTCTTTATCCCGCTTCACTGCCAAAACTCTTTTCAAGTGATTCCCACTCCCCTGCACAAGGAACTGCGCAAAAATTAATTTGCATGTAAATTGAGGTGCTGACGACATTCATTCTGCTCCCAGAAACAAATGTTGGATTTTTAGTATTTCTCTAGAATCAAAATTGTCTTCAGTTTTGGGAACAAATATTAGCATTTCAATTATTAAGTCTTACTCTCCAATTTACTTCCATATTCAAGAAAATCACACAGAATTTGGAACTCTGCTTCTGGTTCATCTGTGACTGCAATCTCAAGATGTTATTTCATTTTCCAGGTTTATCTTGGGCCTGAAATTTCAAGGAAGGATTAAGGTTTCAGAACTATTTAGCTTCACACAACCAACGTAGACACAGTTTACAGCTTCACAGGAATTTTAGACTGTTCTTTTAGCAACTTGTGCAGCTTTGCTAGAGCTACTTTAGAGGCCACAATAGTCTCACAGACATTATTGAGAAACTTTGGGGTACAATATGCCTATGAGATTAATGCACAAAAAAAAATCTTGTACAGGGATAAGAAACCCTAGAAATTGTATAAAATCCCTAAATATTGGATTGACGAGATTTGTCTCATTGGAACCTCCATTTTTTTCCAGACATGGCTAAATATGAGTAATACATGTGTTATAGTTGAAAAATTCATCATGCATTTCCTATCTGCAGTAGTCTGGATGATCTGTGCCTCTTGGAATGCCACAATTTAGCTAGAAATCGAAACCAAACAAATAAATAAACCAACAAAGGACGGGAATTAGTAGAAAATACTTGTAGTTTCAAGGGGAATTAACACAAGCAGGTTCTTTATCACTCAGTAACATGCTGCACATCCATGTTTTGAACAAAAGTGCCACTGAATGAAGAAAGACTCAGCGCTTCTCGTTGCGTACACGAACTACAGGAGTTAAACACACCCTGTAAACAATGAACAGCAGCACAAAGATTTCAGCGCTCTTCTGGAAGTTTTTAAGCGTGCACACAGATAAAGAAAACATTTTTGAGTAAATGACTTGTATCTTTTCAGCACCATTTCAAGTACAGTGTGTCAGGATGATTGATGATATAAGCCCGTAGCAGCTTCGTGACAAATTAGTGATTTTGACATATGTTTGATGCTCTGAGCATTTTTCACTTGAAAGTCAGACGACTTGCTTTTCAGGTGCTGCCTGTGCTCAGAAGTTTGCAACTGAGTCTGGGAATTCAGTTATCTGGAGGACAGCAGCGTTTCTGGAAATGCCATCAGAGCACCCAACAACCAGTGTTTTCCAGTCTCCCCCTGTCTAAGAGATCCAACCCAAATGCAGGAGGAATGTCAGGGCAGAATAAGGGAATTAGCTGCTAGGTTCAGAAGGAATGAAGCGATGGCTGTTAACAGCATAGACTCACTTCTCCAAGCAAAGGTCTGTCTTTCAGGAGACTGAGCTTTTTGTTTACTTATTTATTTATTTATTTTTGCAAATTGTTGGGTCCTGCCACTTCACAGCTTGATGGATTTGGATATTAGTAGAACTAGTAGAATGCTACAAGTGATCAGAGTTTCCAAGTTAATTCAAACTCAAGACCAACAGAAAACATGGATCTTTGGGTAAAAAAACCCAACAAAACAAAATAAAACATGTTAAAAACCTAATCTACAGGAAACACTAATAATCCTAATTTCACGAGTCGCCTTGGTTTAGGTGTGACCTCACCACCACAGGAGCAAGCCAGAGAACTGAACAAGACTTGCAAAGTCTTGCTCCGCTCCTCTCTTTCGCGTAGTATTGAGATAACCTTTGCTGATGAGTTCCTGGCTTTGCATAAGCACATGTGGCAGAATCAGATCCAATATTTTATCACGGATAGGAAAAAAGAGGGAAGAAAAGGGCATTTTCCACAAATAATGCTGCTCAGTGTAGCCGCC
>NW_010390322.1:51692-54019 GCF_000710305.1 Buceros rhinoceros silvestris | reverse complement strand
GGACAAAAACAAACCAGTGTTTTGAGAGAGTACCGTTGTAATTGTGGGCAGTTATATGGAGGGGAAAAATAATGTGGTTTGTCATCAATCTCTCGGTGTGGCACACAAGGGCTGACTTGTTGAAATTTTGTAGGCTGTATTTACAGAGAAAACATAGACCTGGTGCTGTGCAGGGCCCTATCAGTCCCAAGGTCTGGAAGAATCATATCGGAGAAAAAGGGAACGCTTGAATCATAACCTTTCAGGATAATCTAATCCATAAGGGAATGAAAATTACTCTGCTCCTGTGAGCAAGATCAAAACCTGAAGAATTTAATTATTAGAGACTTATTTGTGAATGAATATATACATGGACTGGTTCGAGGTAAGAACTGACAAAGAGCAACAATTACTCACATTACTCCTACTACTCTTTAATGCAGCCACAGACAATGGGGAAAATTAAGGATGGAGGCTTCCAGCCTTGAGAAATGCTGTGCTGGAGAAGCATGAGATGGTGCAGAGCAGCAAGGGGAGCGGAAGGTCTAACACAGCTCTAACCTGAGAGAGCCCTTTCAGAGCATGTGCTGGAATTCTGCCTAAGGCACATTTTGCTGCCGTTATCTTGCATACAGCTTTCGTCAGGGTATTGTCCTTTGGATTCATTTGCTTGTAAAAATGCCCTGCTAGGCCTGGTGAAATGATTAATTCTTTTTAATTCAGGGGATGAAATAAAAAAGTGGAGGCTTGAGTGGAAGATTTTGGAAGGGGGCTTAGCTAGAAGCTATCCTAGGCCTTTCTTCTTCTCCTCCCTCACTATTTGGTTTTTTCAGTATTGTTTTTTAGAACGATGTTATTACATGGAACAAAACAGCTCCAGCACGTGAAAGACCTTACAGCACAAGGGCTTTGTAGAAGTCCCACAGCAAGTGGGAGCCCCTGCTCTAGCTGTTCAACTATCTAGCTGCTAGGTTCAGAAGGAATGAAGCGATGGCTGTTAACAGCATAGACTCACTTCTCCAAGCAAAGGTCTGTCTTTCAGGAGACTGAGCTTTTTGTTTACTTACTTATTTATTTATTTTTGCAAATTGTTGGGTCCTGCCACTTCACAGCTTGATGGATTTCGATATTAGTAGAATTAGTAGAATGCTACAAGTGATCAGAGAACTATCATGTCTACCATGATAGAACTATCGTGTCTACCACTCTGCTGACAGAGACCGAAAGCAGAACCACAGGAGAGATGGGCTGCTGCTGACTCCATTTCTGCCCTGTAGAAGTCGGGCAGCTCCTCTATAGCCGCAAGATCCTTTGACAGGCGATGGAGAAGGGAGTCAGGCAGCTCAAGAGGAAGAGTCATGCCTTAGGGCATGATACGGTATCATGGCTTAGACTGAAGAGTTCACCATCCTCCCACATACAAACTGCACCTCCACCACTCTGACAGCCTGGCTTTCCCTCAGACAAGATCTGTTTGCAACTCATACTGTGTATTTTCTTTTTCTTTTTTTTAACCTTGTTATTCTGCAAAATTAGAAACACTGTGTGAAAGGTAAAACCCTCCCAATGTAGTAAACGGCCTCGTTCTGCAATATGAGTATTTTTCTCTTTCACTTAAATAATTTTGGAGGAGATTTCAAAATAAAACTGAATCTACTTCTTATTAATATTGCCAAATGAGTCACCCACATGCATAGCTCTAATACATAAAAGGAGCTTTTTCTTTTACTTCCATAAAAATATCCAGAGGGCAGTGGCAGAGAGAGTAAATTGAGAAGACCAAAGTTAAACAAAACCAGTCTCGTTCACTTTCTGCAACTGCATTGTCTGCTTTGCATCTTGCAGGAAAAAATGCATAGGTTTGCACTGTACCAGTTCTAAAGTCAAAGGCATTATCATAAAAAGCCAGTGGCTATTTAACCACTCACTACCTACACAGGCATATATGGACTTAATTTTCACGGCCTGTCTTGTTAAGACCATGGTAGGGAGCTGCTGGGTAACTGCTCGTGATGTCACCCCAACTGGTCTGAAATCTGCCAACTTTCAGGTTGTGCTCGAAGTCCAAATCTAGGACAGATTTATGGGGTTTTATTACTGAAATGGATAGGTTCGTATATCTTGAGCCGACTTGCCTGGGGTCCACAAAATTCCAGCGAATAATTGACTGACCAATCAGTCTGCTGTCTATAAATGTGTAAGTTGAATATAGGTGCTCTCCAAGTCTGAACCCTCCTTCAGTGCGAATTCTTGGAGCAGCGTCTCTGTTAAATCAGTAGCAAAACTTCTAAGGAGTCCCAAGAGTTTAGTATCTGGCCTGCAGAGCCTCATTCACAAGAAGGGAAAGA
>NW_010390322.1:41192-51607 GCF_000710305.1 Buceros rhinoceros silvestris | reverse complement strand
AAAGAGTGAAATTTCTTACACGCTTTATTTGCCAGCTATTGTAGTTTTCAGTCGACACGGCCGGTTTGCAAATC
The DNA here is from genome assembly GCF_000710305.1 of Buceros rhinoceros silvestris. Lineage (NCBI taxonomy): Eukaryota > Metazoa > Chordata > Aves > Bucerotiformes > Bucerotidae > Buceros > Buceros rhinoceros. Next base: position 51,533 of record NW_010390322.1, on the reverse strand, counting down.
TTGCATTCGACCATAGTTCTGACCATTACAAATGAGAAAAAAATACCAAAGCTATCAGCATGGGTCGTTGCAATGTTTTTGACACAGGAATGCTTCAATATTCATGATTCTTTCTTTCCAAATAGTCTGGGAAAAAAAGATTAAAAAGCATTTTCAAAATGAAACTGGAATTATTGTTGTTTTAAAGTTAACTGGAGGCAAATGTTTTGCTCAACGTGTTCTTTGGGTGAGCCGGACAACCAGAAAACCTCCTGCTTGCACGGGTCAGGTAATTGATAACTCTTCGCCTGCTTGCGTTAATGTACAGAAATGTGCATTAGGTACATAATTAGGTACAGCCTGAAGATGCTGATACTTCCTACAAAGCCTTGCGTACAGTAGCAGCGTTAGGGGAACTCAGTGAGGATGACCTTACTGCTTCCCAATCGCGTGGTGCCTTCAGCCCCAAAGGATTGCCAAAGCTTTTTACATCTATGATACCTAGTGGAATATTAACTATTCCTTGGCTGGGTCAGGAACCCAGATCCTGCCTATGAGTTGCTAGCTGAAGGGAGGTGGGAATGTTGGCCACACTCTGGGGTAACACCCTAATCTACCTTAAAAACGTGTCCCAAAATCACAGACGGCAAAGCCAACTTCACACAACGCTTTGTGTGGCTTCTTTGGAGGAAACACCTAACACCAAATCTTGGTTTGTTCTGCTCTGAGTTTTAGTTTGTCCTGCTCGAGCATTGTAGCACAGACACACAGAGAACAGTGTAAACGGGGCTTCTTTGGTCTCTGCAAGGAGAAATGTTGTCCCCCTGCCTCCCTGCTGCTCCTGGGCAGCACAGAGCTGTCCCTTACTCTGCCCAGAGATGGTGGCATCTCGGTGGCACAGCTCTGTTTAGTGAATAGGATTTCTACTCCTGTAACCATGAACGGTGCATGAAGATTTTAGCAATTAGAAACTACTAGCAGCAGTGCAGAGAATTAAGGCAATCACTGCATGTATATATGCAAAATGAGACAGGATTCAGTTTGGGGTTATAAAGGTCAGGATGGGAGTTTTCCAGAAGGGCAGAGCAAATGAAAAGGAGAAGGAGGAAAGCAGAAAACTGCTATAAGCATCAGTAAAAATACTTCTAAAATGCCCAGTACGACACAGTCATTGATAAATACATTTTAATGGCATCGTAAAATACTCGCTATGAATAGTAGTTGTTCTTAGGAGGACTATGAATGGCTGGAGATGCCGATGGTTAATTGCAGCCCTGTTCAGTCCTTTTTCCTAGAGACCTCATGTTGAAAAGCCTTTGAATACAGGCAGAGGGAGTCACTGGCGTTTGCCTGCCTGTTTATCCAGATCAAAAGGACCCAAAGTGCGGGGCTCTGCGGGCACAAGACAACCAAATATAGAGGGCTTCTGTCCCGCAGCCTTTACCAGAGAACAGTATCTGCTACAGACTTTTAAAACGAACCCCTGGGATTTCATAATGAATTGTTTCCCATTTTCAGTCTCAGAGAAAGTGTCTTAATTGTTCAATCCAAAGCCCGTCAGAAACAATGAAAATGTTTTAATACACAACACAGGATTTTGGATAAGCCCCTGAGTGGCCATGAAATAAATGAAGCTCTATAAAAATGAAACATAAATATGCCCAGAAACAATTTTAAAACTGTTCAAAATTTCATGGAAAATAAGATTTTTTTTTTCTACAGGATTTTTAAATTGCCTTGTGGGATTCATAGGCAGAAATGTGATTTCCCAACAGATGTCAGAACATGGCTTGAAATGTCTGTACTAAAGATCTCATTTTCTCTTATTGTCTGTGAGGGAGAATACCTGTCTTCCTCGAGAGAAGACAATCATTCTACCAGGATTAATTCTGAATTTGCTACAAAACCATGTCAAGCGATCCTGTTCATCTTTTCAAAATACAGTAAAAACACCTGACAACAATCGGTTTCAAACACATCTCCAGAAGTGCCTGGCTCTGGTTTAAAGAGGTTTTAGGGGATTTTACACCCTTTGTTTCAAATGCAGGATGCAGAGGGTGCCACTGCCAAGCACATTCATGTTAGAAGGCTCAGCTATTTTTCACCTGATTTAGCATGTTCCACTCATCTGCTGTCTTCCTCCCTCTCTTCTTCACACACATGTATATAAATGTAAACCCAGAGATGCCTATGCATGGTCTCCGTCTTCAGGGCTGAGATACACCGCTGCTTATTTGCAGCTCGGTGGAGAAGTAGCCCTTCATTAATGCCAGCCACAGTGTCCTTGGGGATAGATCTCAGCATCAATCCCCAAAAGGCTTGTTCCTTCACTGAAGTAAATCATTGCATTATTATTTCTTCTCCTGTATTTGAGAAGGTGATGAGATCATTTATTGTTTTTAAGGGTTAATAGAGCCTGTCAGGGTCTTTTTCCCTCGGCTGGCTTCGCTGCTGCTATAGGATCAGTAACAGCTCCAAGCTACATGATGCTAAATCAGACCACACTTTCCTGAAGAAAAGAAAAGAAAAAAAGAAAACTTACCACCAAGCGAAGAAGCAGTTCAGTCTGGTTTAAAGGAAGGGGAGGGAGGCAGGGGGAACAGGGACTAACTCTGGAGAGAAAATAACAAACTTTAAGTCCTGAGGTCTTTCCTCTATATTGAAAAGGCAGTTTGGAAAGGAAATTAGTAAAAACAAACAGAAGGTGCCAAGGTTTCTTTATCATACCTGGAGTAGGATATGCTAAATTCCACAAGCCCTCACACTGGCGCCTGGTGCCGCGTTGGAAAAAATGGTACCCATGGCTCTATAAAATGATCTATTGGGACTTCAAAGTCGTGGCAGCCCCGTGTGGCACAGGATGTGCTCAATTAATTATGTGATTTTTAAATGACAGGGGTTGGGAAAAGTAAAAATAATAAAAAGGAAAGAAAAAAAAGAACACGACGACGAAGAAAAAGGTTTTTAAAGAAAATAATATTAAAAAAAAATTGGAGAAGTAAACTGAAAGGCCTTGTTGTCTGTCTGCCAAACAGCAGCAGCAGATAAGGTCCATAGTTGCCGTGGAAACTCAGGCCCGTAGGAGACAGAATCCAATTTCAGAAACCACAAAATCAACATAAACGTGTGCAAAAATAAAAAGGTTTGTTTGGCAAGTAATAAGTAGAAGGCTACCAATGTATAAAACAGATGAACCGGGGTGACCTTAGCCAACTTTAAGCCATAATAATGACGATGTCCCACGTAGCTTTGGCACCTCTGAAATGAGCAGTAACAAGACGCCGTCCGTGCTGCCGACTGTTATCATCTAATTGCCACCCTTTTTCTGTAATACTCAATCCCCTCCTTTCCCTCTCCCTTAAAAAAAAAAAAAGTGAGGAAGGATAAACACTCACTAAAGCAATATTAGTAATCTCATTTTAATCCTCAGAAGGCTCAGGGATTCAGACTCGTGATGCCTTTACTCCAGTTTTCACCCAGGTATTGTCTACTAACACTGTCCAAAGTCTTTACAAATAAAAGAGTAATTTTCTTTTCTTGTTCTCTATCAATCATACATGGCCAGAGAAGACCAGACCTGAAATCATCTTCCAGTTTGTGAAGACCATGCAATTACAACCTTGGCAGTTTTTCTCAAAAAAAAAAAAAAAAAAATTGTTATGTGGTGCATGGGTGACTATTGCCATAGTAAAACAGCATCACTGCAGACACCAGAATAGCCCTCCTTCTCACACCAGCTCCGGGGTTTTCTTTAGTGAAGATGGCTTTGGGGCACTCAGACAACTTTTAAACCAAACTCTATGGGTCTTCCATTAAGCGAGACGACCCAAACTTTCCCCTGCTTATAGTGTTTCTGAAAATTTTTAACATGTTCTACTATTCTATAAGACAACCCTAACAAAAGAAAAAAAAAAATAGACCTCTAAAGGCTTCAGCCAGGCAGGATTTCAGCCAGCCCGGTCTCAGCGGCAGCAGGAGGGATGCAGGCAGTGCGGCTTTAAGGGTCTGCCATGGCTAAAAGCTCCCCCAGTGCTGCTCTGCTCCTCTGAAGAACGTTTCTAAACTGACTCCAACCATGCAGCAGAAATACCTCAGGAGCAGTTTCAACTGTACGGCCAGCGAGCTGGGAGAGCAGCAGGGGGAGACAAACAATTGTACTTGGGGGGTAAAAACTCGGTTTTGTATTTTATCACAACCTGTCTGCTGGGAGTCCCCCACAGCTAGAAGGGATGAACTCACTTTATTTTGAGGGTCCACTTCTAAAAGAAACAACAGGATGGACCACGCCTTCCTTCAGTGCTGAACTGGTTTAGAAAGCAAGACTTTCTCTCTCTATCTGATGATTATTTATCTCTCTATCTGATGATTATTCTGTGTTTCTTTTCCCCTGTGTCATGGACAAGGAGCGCTGTGTGAGCTCTGTGCTGCTGCTGCCCAACCCAGAGCACTGAGGGCTGCTGGGGAAAGAAGAGCCAGTGGCCCAAGCCGCACTCCCGTAGCACTGCTCCTCCTCTGCAGGATGACGCTCTCCCGCTCAACCGGAGCTTGTAGTGGCATGAGCCAAGCATTGCTTCAGCCTCCCCTGAGAACACCCTATGTAAAATACTGCGCTGGAGCTGATAGGACACTTCTTGGCGAGGAACTGGGATTATTCACTATGGCTGGCAAAGCTTAAAGGCCATTAACCTTAACAGGGTCCTCGTTTCTGTATCGCTACAACCTACAACTTCTTCTGTCAGCAAAAGCCTTGCTGCGATGTTAATCGTCCTTCTTCAGGCAAAACGCAGTTGGCTTCCTCGCTGTCCAGTTGCACCACTGGAGGTTCTGTCCTGGTGAGCGCGGGGCGGGGGGCGTTCCCTGTACAATGTGCTGCAAACAGTGTTTATGGGCAGGAGGGGGTTTATGAGGCTTTGCCAGGTAGAGGCTGGTAATCCTCTGTACTCCATACAGACCTCCGCGCTTCTCCTTTGTGCTAATATTTTCTGCTTCCGGCAGTGGCATGTGGGCGCAACAGCCAACAGCTTCTTCAGCGCTGTCATTTGTCACATTTTAAAGAGCACAGTTATACAACCACATGGAGGTTAAGTTTCTCTAATGAGAAAAGGGCAGAAGATTGAGGCGGAACGTGTGGGACGGATGTTTTCCCAGTTCGCATGTCTCCGATACTTCTGCTTTATTAGCGCTTCCATCCACAGTGCCGCAAGCCTGCCCTCCTCCAGCCCTTCCTTTGGGAGGTTCAGTCATGTTTTACCCCCAAATGGGTAAAACATTTCCTGAGAATCCTGGGAAGCTGATCAAGAGCATGGGCATTGCCGACACCTAGGGACTCTCCACTCCCCTCTCCAAGGTTGTCTTTGTTAGAAAAATGCCTCGCGATGGAAGCAGAGGAGCAGGGAGGATAGCGATGGGAGGAAAACCTAACCGAGAAATGTAAGAAGGTCCCTCATTGTTCCCAAAGTAATTGGCACTTTCAGCTACATTCACTGCAGCTTTTCAGCAAGTTTAGGAGAAGAGCATTTCTGTGTCACTGAGCAAGCTTAATAAGAAGGAGCGACAGCAGGAGTTTTCATGTCTCGCTGCACGGGGACTCCCTGCACACAATGCGCTTTGACCCCACGGGCTGCGGGGCCAGAGCTGGGTTGGGCAGGTTTTTCTCTCCTCTGCTTTCGGACTTGCTCTGTCAGCGAAATCCAGAGCTAAGGTGGCTCACTTGCCATCCCCAGGCCAGATCTGTCACCTAGCCTCTAATGTCCCCAGCAAATGGAGCGATGCCAGGTTCCCACACTCCGGGCATGCACAGCCCTCCAGAGCAAATAGCGGGAGGGTTTGTTTTTCCTTGTCACCTGGGCACCGCCGGCTTTTCCAAGAGCTGTTCCTCTTTCAGGGCTTTTGCTTTTGCCTGTGCAAGCCCAAGCAGTCTGTGAAACGGGACAAAAGCAAGAGGTACACCCTCGCCGTGCTGGCCAGCTCAGACGAGCCAAGGGATGATGGGGCTGGGAATAAAGATGTCTGTGTTCCTGTCCCCAGGCTGCCAGCAGTTTGCTGCTTGACAGTGAGTGAGTTATTTTGGCCTCTCCTTTCCAAAGTGCCCACAGGTTTGGATGCATCAGTTTTCGCATGGTCAGTTCGGCTTACGTGCGTTCTGAAGGAGCTGGTTCTCAGAAGCAGTTACGGACCGAAGATGTAATTCACTTCCCCACGGGCTGCAAAAAGTAGACGCTCGGTACCCGCAGGCAGACACCAAAAATTAGTGACAACTCCTCTGCCTAGGTACATAGCTCGGGAAAAGATAATTACTCCTTCTCTCCTGCACATCTGCACCAGGCCAAATATAATGAAGCCCTATATTTTAATGGGCAGTAATGTTTAATATTTGACATTAGGTAAATATACTTTCCTTGCCGCTAGAATAATTTCATACAGATTTAGGGTGGAGCTTTGAAAAGCTGCTGGGTAATGGAGTACAAATTCAACTGCGCTCAAGGCTCACACTGTTTGGAAAGTCCCACCCTTAATCTCTGACCATTATAAACTCTTACCAGCCAGTAAATCTCGACCACTGTGTTTTCAATAATGGTTATACCAAAAAACCCAACACCTGAGGTCAAATCTTCTGAGGCTCGGCGGGGGTGTTTCTGAGGACAAGCGGGGATGTCACACGCAGGCCCGCGGGCTCCGCGGCAGGGCTCAGGCGGGGGAGCCGGTGGGGAAAATTTCTATTTATGCAAAAGCTTTGGCAATGCGGAGCAATGGAAAAGGACATAAAGAGCGAGAGTATATAGCTGAAATGTAAATAGCAGTTTTTATGAAATATGTCTCCAAGTTAGTCCATGCCCGACAAAAGTTCTTGAAACGTATCTGGATATATTGTAATGTCTTTTTTTTTTTTTTTTAAGTACTTTACCAGTCTATCTACGGCAGTTCACTGGATGTCAGCAGTAGTGCTGCGTTTAAAATGATAGATATTTTAGAATGAAACTATAAATCTTTACAGACTTACAATCTACTTCCTCTTAAAAAATGTGTGTAATGGCAAATGGAAATTTACAGTCATAAGGAAGTGAGTGGTGGTGGTTCATCTTGAGGCAGCAAATGTGCATCTGCTTTCTTTAAGGGGGTGACTCTCCTCGTTGGCCTGATGTCCAGCACAGGCGTCAGTCGGGAAAGACGCGTGGGAAGTGCTTGTGGTGAGGGTATACTACCTAGCTGATCTTGGTGAAGAAAAGCATCTTCGAAATGTTTCTTAGTGTATAGGAATAGTTACAATTGATTTTAGAGCAACAATAAACAAGTTATTAAATAGGTAGACTTAAAAAAAAAATAGAGCTGATGGGGTATTTGCAAGCATTGGACCAACTTTTTAAAGTGGTGCTTGGACTGCAGCAACCTTAAAGGTCTGGGCTTGGTGGGGAGCAGAGTGAATACAAACCAGCTCTGCTGTCCATCCCGGTGCAGCCAGACGCACAGAGGTGCTGCTGGCCCCCTGCTCCGCTGATGCTCACCAAGGTTCCCTGAGTCTCCTTGTGCCTCTGACTGATACCCAGGGCTGAGGCAGGAAGACAAAGCAAAGTCAGCCCGTGGCTTAGCTCTGCCAGCCTGTTACCGGGATGGCAGAGCGGGAGGAAGGAAAAATTGTCTAGAAGCCACAACACTTAGTCCCGTACCAAAGCCTAGGCAAACACGATGAACACAGTGGAGAAAATGTTCGCGCTTTGCTGAGCCAGAAGCTACCTTTGGTTTGGGTGAGGGAAGTGACAAACCATAGGTTTAATATGGAAACAAAACCGGCCTCTGAGCTTCACCTTCTCTCAGCAATAACTTCCGAAGCATGTTGTAACGTGCTATCAGGCACTGAAGATGGGTTCTGTTCCCCAAGTGACCTTACTCAAGGTACACCAGTGTTTTGTGAGATATCTCTTCCACGACTCTTCTGTATGAGATAACAGTAATATAATAAATTATCCTGAAATAGAATAACAGAGCCTCCTTAAATCATAACACTGAGAACCGGATGCATTTTTAAAAAGAAAATTAAATAGCCCATTATATGATTTATCCTCTTTTGCTACACATGGCTTATTTCTCCATTAAAACTTAGCTGGCCTCCAAGCACAAGAAAGAAAAATGCCTGCAAACACCACATTTTTTTAGGACTGGTTGAGTCGGAATAAACTTCAAGCATCCCCTTTTTATATTTAATAGATACATCAATGCTGTTCCACCTCGTTTGAGGTCTTTTTCAGGACCGTAACACCAAACAGAGGTGCTTCAGCTTCCCTTGCGGGGATGGCTCAGCCCCGCAATCTGGGTTTGGTCCGTGTGCGATTGGGGTGGGTGGGTGGTACATTTTCTGCCCGGTAGGTCACACAGTAACAGTGCTAAGCTTAAAACCAGCCAGTGAAATAGGCTCTGGATTTTGCGGGGTTGATTAAGCAAGACAAAATCAATTACTGTCTGAGACCTCACAGGTTTCAGTAGGCAAATTGTTCCAATTACCAGCACCCGAGAGCAAATTAGGAAGCAATTAAAAGGAGCGGCTACAGTTTCACTAAGTTACTCTTGTCACTGTCATACACATTCCATTTTTGGCTCATTAAAAAGGTATTTTGTCATTTCAATTTTTCTTTAACAGTGGCATTTTTCTTTTAAAGGAATTGAAACACACTCACACTTAGTGCATTTGGAAATTTTTCTAAACTGGAGCTAGGTGAGAGTATGTGCGGGTGTGTATTTAAGTTGAATGTGGTTCAGGTAGATGCCTCTGGAGGGGCTGCTGCTGCTCCTTATTCCAAAAGCTGATTTGCATGCACAGAACTCTCAGGAAATAACAGACCTCTGTGCACAGAGTATGATGTCTTGCAAAGCATCTATCAGAAAGAAAAACAAGAAGCGAGCAAACTCCATTATCTATCCATCTTCTCACCTTATACAAAACAATAAAGCCCTGGTTTATGGGCAGGCATTCACACAAATCACGTACGACCCACACTCCAGAGTCCTGAAGTCTTTAGTCAAGGTCACATTGCAAATATGAATTAATTATGCTTCACTCTAGCTTTGCCTCACGGGGAATTAAGATGTAAATTACTCAGCATCACATAGGAAATAGGAATCCCAACCTATAGTATTTCCTAAGCAAGTTCACCATCCTTAACTCATTCCAGTTGAAAGAAAAATCCATGCCATGCAGCCTTGCATCATCAAGTCCAACTTCCCTCATCTGACTTTTCTCCCCAAACACCGTCTGCTGTCACCGTTCTGTCCCAAGCTCTGCCTTTTCCCATTCACATTCCTAAACCTTTTGGAGATTCTCCATCTTCTGTCCCTTCAGTCTCAGGACAGGCTGATCCCAGCGTGTTTAATGCTTTGGGTGCTGGCTGCTTTCCTGGGGCTCAGCGCTGTTCAGCGGTGAAAGGCTTCATGCCCAGGAGGGAACATTTCTGGTCAGGGGGAGGCATGATCAGCCCCGAGTCGTGGGAGGAACAAAGCCACTTTTCTTGGATTTTACCCACTGATTGATCCACCTCATCTCTTCACCCAGCCTGGAGTTTTAGCCAGAGCAGTCCCCACTCAGGCTGAATCTAAATCCCCTTGTAAGAGTGGAGGCAAATCACATTAGGAGCTGAGCCGAGCACAAACGTCCGGAGAGAGCTGCTTTTTTGGCGAGAGAGGCATTTGCAGTCACACTGAATCACTGCACAAATCCATCTTGTCCGGGGGCAAGGGAGAGAACAGTCGGTGGAGATACGGCATGTGGCCCTGCAAAGGGCGACCGGGGGGAGGCGGGAGCTCCTCTGGCGCTTGAGGAGAAGCGTGTTCCTGTGTACAGGAAAGCAGGAGGCAGAAGAAACCCCCACCCTCTGGACAGCGGGAAGGGGAGACCAGGCTGCAGTTCAGAGCAGGAGTAAGGGAAGGATGGGGAGTCCCAGAAACACCCAGTCTGATGACCTGGGATGCTACAGGCGTTTGTTCCTGAGGATTTAAAAGGTTAATGGACTTCTTCGTTAAACACCATGTGTTAGTCTGGGAGGTAGCACCCAAGGGGAAAAAAAAAAAGGGCAAATTAAAAAATAAGCCTCACACCCACTAGTCTGCAATCAAATCTGCTCCGTCATGCTGAGGGACTGCGGAGGAGCGGAGAGGAAAGGAAAGCAGCTCGCTCCAGCCCTAATAATTCTGATGATTCATCGCTCCAAATTAACAGAGCTCTTTGGGGACAGAAGCCACGGGCTCACACTGCTTCTTCAGGGATAATAAACACCCTGGTAAACACGTCTTCCCCGTCCCCTAAATATTCACCTCACACAAATATGGTGAGTCACAGCTCCCACCCAACGGCAGGTCACCGGCGGGGCCGGCCAC
>NW_010390322.1:21017-41155 GCF_000710305.1 Buceros rhinoceros silvestris | reverse complement strand
CACACAAATATGGTGAGTCACAGCTCCCGCCCAACGGCAGGTCAGCGGCTGCTCAGACCTTCCTTCTGCGCAGCTCTGGTACCACCCAGCCCCAGCCCTCCCGGGCGAGGGCTGCGGGCAGGCACGGGGCTGCTCTCCGTGGACGGGGTGCACACACGCATCCACAGATGCCCACGCTCACCCAGGTCTCCGTAAGAGACTTCTTTTTTTTTTTAAGGGAGCATGGAAAGGCGTCTTGCCAAATAAACGACGCTAAGCAGCGCGTTCCATTTTAGGTGTTGACAGTGTATAATAAATCCCGGCCCTACCTAACATTTACAGGAACATTATAAAATAAGTGAAACGGCGTGAGCTGGTTCCCAGGGCAACCAGACAAACACAATAAACAGGCTGCAGAAGCAAGAGTAAGTTACACCATACTCCTGGGTCTCAAATATATCACTTTACATTAGCCTTCTGCTGCCGCTGCTCCTGAGAGCTCTTTGTTTTATTATTATTTGAAAAAAAAAAGACTGGTATTTTTTTAGTGCAGATCAGCGTGAAATCGATGAGTTCCTTTGGTTGCTTGTCTTTATAGGTCTTTTACTGCACATTAAAGCTTCTGTGAAAATAATAATGACTATTAATAAATCTTTATAAAGAACTGCCCCCCTCCCGCAGAAGAATATTGTTAATAAGGTGTTTAGCAACCCAGGGCTGTTGTTGGCCCAGAAAAACTACTTTTGAGGGGTATTTTTCTTCAACATAGATACAAGCGTAGCTGTAAAATACTCAGGGTGTCTTAGCCAGCTTCTTCTGATTCAACAGCCTCCCTCCAACTTTCTGTGTAACCCAGCTACAGGTTTGCATCTGCCTGTCACTGATTGTAAGGGACTCTACTGGACCCAGCCAGGTCCTTGCAGCTTGGGCTCAGCAGGTCAATGACATTCAGTTCTCCTGTTAACCAGCCAATTTCCCTTCACCTGGACCTGGGGACTGTGCGTGTGTTCCATCACCATGTTCAGGTGCATTCCCTAAACACGTGATTCTCAGAAAACAGACTGCCAGGCACAGGAACGAGGAACTTCACTGGAGATGGGAGAAGGAAGGTGAGATTTTTAGAGAGGCACAGAAGTTGTGAGAGGTTTGGGAATGATGTGATAGTGTTGGGAATGACCTTTAGAAGTTCCTCAGATTTTAAGACCACCCGCAGCTGATCCATCTGCTGATGCATCATCGGTGCTGAAGGAACCAGTTTTTGCAATTTTTCTCCAGCCACTACTGCAATGCTGTGCTTAAAGTTCTCTTATTTACGCATGTTGAGCCACCTTTTTGTGGTTTCTGTAACTGATTTGGCTTGTCCTGTTTCAGGATGGGCAAATATGGGGAGGCTTCACCTCAAAGAAGTGTCCTGGAGATTCTGCCTGGATGTAAACTGGGTGAGTCAAAAGCAGCATGTGGAACATGTGAATCTGGAAATCCTAAATGAAGCAGCAGGAGTCATTCAGTTCATCTCCCTCCTCTTCCCCTGACCTGTCCTTGTATGAGGAACAAGAAATAGTGACCAAAGGGAAATCGCTTGGAAACGAGGGGGTACCAGTTAATAGCCCCAAAACTTTAAAGGTGTTTCAGCAATGACTGGAACCCTGCTCAGTGCGTTATCCAGTTTTCTGTGCTGTAATGACACTTGGAAGCGTGGATACCAGACTGACTTACAAGTGAAGGGTGGGGTAATCACATGCTCCTGGTTTCTTTGCCATATTTAGCTCCATCCTTTCCAGACTGCCGCAGTTTACGGGCTTAGGTTGGGCGGCCCTGCCAAGAAACAAGCTGTTGGCCCGCAGACACCAGGGTGGATGACTGCTGAGTGGGAACAATCCACCCGCTCCAGCCTGAGAGCAGAGGAGACAGCTTTGTGTGCAGTAACTGTGGGTAAAGGCAGAGACCAGGGAGTGGAGGTGGCTTTTTTTTTCTTTTTTTATGACCAAATCACCGCCCTATTGATGACTAATTAGAAGGAGTGAGGCCCAGATGGCTGGCTTCTTTAATGAGGTGAATTAAGGATCCACATGTTTTCATACAGTGCCCTTTTTCCTAGAAAGACTAAGCAGGGATGGAGGTCCCACCTTCTGCTCCAGACACAGGCCACCAACATGAAACTAGAGTGCTTGAAAATGAAAAGGTAAAGGCGAGAAGGAACAAACCAGCATAGGTTCTCAGCGGGGAGGCTGTCTCCAGGATTTAATCCACTTCTGAACACCTCAAAACTCAAAACCTTTCCTTGTACAGCTGCCCAGCTTCACTTTCTCTATTTTACTTTTTTTTTCTGCTGCAAACTCTGCACTCCTGAGTCATGGTCATGAGGAGAAGAGCCGTAACACTGTGAAACAGAATTTCCGATTTCTAACCTGAACAGACACAGTGAGTAGCTCGCGAGGTTTCCACCCTTGTTTTGCAGGTTTTCGAGAGGGTGTCTAAGCAACTGGCTTTGTTTGTTTGAACTGAAGGAGCTTCCTGAGGCTCAGTTGTCGCAAGAGTTCCTTCTGTCTGGCCACCTGGGATTTATAGGACAGCCATCCCTGTGTTACGCCACCACCTGAGGAGCTCTGGAGCTTTTAGCCTATTTCTCCTCACCAGACTCCCATGAAAACACTCCTGCTTCACAGCTGGGGAATCTGGGAGAAGGAAGACTATTTCTATTGCATGGAATGCAGAAAAAGGAACACAAAAGAACCCCAATTTCCAAACGCCAGGCTGGTGTTCAGCTGCCAGATCAGTCTTCACTGTGATTAGGAAATGTGAATGTACAAAGGCAACCACGCTGATGTGCTTTAGTAGAGATGCTCAGATGAAAAACTCCTGCAGCCAGTTCTACTTCCCAGGGATCTTCGGGATGCAGAATTGGCCTCAGTCCTGAACTGGAATAAAAGCATGAAACTTAAACATTGTTTTTTTGATAAGTGAAACAACCAATTATTTTTTAATCCTTCTATTCACAAAACATTTAATTTTTACAGAACAGATTTTTGGTTTTACTATTCCGAAAGAATGAAAACACATTCCATTTTAACTTTTCCAATAGCTACAGTAACTCCACTGATCACCAGCTTGCTGTCAGGGTAGCGGAGGGCCTGACCAAGGAGTTTTGGGGTCACAGGCTCCTCAGGTGAGCAGCCCTCTCGCCTGGGAGATGGCAGCAGAGGAACATGGTGCATTCCAAAGTGTCTAAGGGCTACTTGGAAACACACATGTCTGAGTGCGCTGGACTGGATCAACCACAGACATGATGAGGTTTGCGGTGTGACTGAGTGTAACAATAGTAACCCAAGTCTATATGAGATTTCCCGGACGTGTGAGGCTGATATAGATTACATCTGTGCCGTTAAACACACAGCGAACGGCAGGAGAGCTGAGCTGGGGTTGCAGGGCAGCTCCTCCAGCTCCTCAGACGGGTAGGGACTAACGTCAGTGGTGCCAGGATTCAGGACTACGTGAGGTTATGCAGGAAACTTTACCCTTCACATAGTCATCCACTCACTCACCCCTGCACCAGCAGGTTGGGTCCCAGTGCTGGTAAGGACCATATAGTGACCTCAGCTGTCTCACACAGCAGACAGGGAACCCCGTGTTTCCTGTGATAAGAGATCTGGGTTGTTTCTTCCCTCAAGACTGGCAGAGATGATAGACTCTAAAAAGTGCTCTAAAAAGCTGGAGGTAGCGAAAACTTCTGAAGCCCCTGGCAGTTAAAATTGTCCATGTGTTTGAGAAATGGGTGACCAAGGAGCTACTGGAAGCATTGCTCTAGTTTTTCAGATGTCACTGGGTGAGTGGCAGGAAGTACCTGTGACAATGAATCTTTTCCCCAAATTCCTTAGCAAACAAAAGGAGTATGAGTAAATACATGTCTGGAGAAAAACCCTCAGGTTGGGCAGTAAAGGGGAGTCCAAATGCTCTCCCTGATGTGAATATAGAGGCACTTGCTTTCATTTAGATTAGAGAAATATGAATGAAGTTACAATTTCTTTGAGTTAATAAGCTTACGCAAAACATGTGCCCAGCAAATGGCCAAACATAAGCTCCTAGGGAGAAGTCTGAGTAGTTTGTATTTCTGACAATACAGAGGCTAATAACGGGTCGTTACAGGGAGAGCCTGGCAGAGAGCAAGCAGCCATGGCCATGGGGGTGTGCGAGCAGACGGAGGCTTGAAGGAGGCACAAGGCCATTTAAGGGCAGAAAAGTCTCCTGGGCATTTCTGATGTATTTTGGGGATAAGCCGAGGCAAACAGAAAAGGGCCTTAAAACACTAATAGTGGGCAGAGTAGAGACAGCCTAAAAACCCAGAGGCTGAGCTCCCTTTGTAGTTATTTGTGGTGCTGGGTAGGATTTCACTTGTGGTTTCTATTCTTTCCCTCATCCTTAAAAAATGTGATGAATTCAATAAGCTTTCTGACTGGCAATCAGGTCCAGCGTCGCAAACCCAGCTGACCCTCCCCATCCGCACGGTCCCTGCTCCCATCCCTGCTCTGACCCGGGCCTTCACGTTGAGCATCCAGAGCGTGTCAGAGGTTTTTAAAAGGCTTTTGACAGATCTGAGACTCAGAGCTACCCAAAAGCCATTTGCAGCGTGCTGTTTACCAACACTACCGAGTCACTACCCACCCCGGCGTCCTCTGAGCCATTGCTCTGTATGTGTGGGCAGGTTATAAGCAGCTATTTAGGTTATTTCAGGAGCCCCTTCCAGCACCAAGCCAGCTAGCTGGGCCACGTCCCTCAACACGCTCCTGACAGCTTCATCCTACTGCTCCAAGAGCTCCTTGGCCCAGCTGGTTTTGGGTGTCCTCTCTCAGATTACCTTCTAGTTGTACCTGCTCCAGGTACTCCAGGGTTGCAGCTTTGGTCCTCCCTTCCAGCTGAGTCTGACTTTGGAGCATCGAGCAGATCATTTCCTGGAGTATAGTTTTTCTAGCAAGGACACGCTTTGTGGAAGAGCTCAGCTCTCCCACCTGCTGCTGGACCTGCTCCAGTTTGTCGGGCACTTCCTTCTCCCTTACAATGAGCGAAAAGCTATAACCCTCCATGTGCACCTGCACCTCGCAGGCACCTGGGAAGACAAAACAACATCTTTCTTGTAACTTGCATCTGGTTGGAGTCCAAGGGATGTCTAAACACTTTTGTTTCTGCAAAACTAAAGGCATGACGCGATAGCTCTCCAATGACTGGCTCTGAGAGGCCCCCATAAACTGAGCTTGTTTCCAGTTCCCTTATCACTGTCCCTGCTCTGTGGGCACGTGCTCTGTAATAGAGGTGTCTGCCAGCAGCAACCCAACAGACTCACACAGAACTGCTTTAAGCACATGGGGCCAAACCCCTCCCTGATGCAGCTGCTCTGCCTTTCTTCTGGTGAAATCTATAGTCCTCCCACCTGTCTACACTTGAACAATCATTTCTGTTTGTTCATTTGGTGAAAAGTGTAGGGTATTGGGCGAGCCTTCGCTGAGAAGTGTACTGCAAATCCATCATAATCTTCCATCAGACACCTCATCGTTCTCCTGGTCAGGACCCTCAGGGTTCAGGGATGGTTCTGCATTGTCACAAGGCAGATGTCACAGGGCAGGGCTGGAGTTAGTGCCATGTGAAGTAGCACTAGAGAAAACAATTCTGACAATGTCTTTTCAAGATCAGTTATATGTTGTACCATAAAGTAGAAACAAGCTGTGAAAATGTCCAGAATCTCCACAAAATCTGCAATCTATCTATAGTGTCATGCAGCATGTGAAGGAGCAACGATGGGGAATCTGAGCAGGCTCCAGACACAGGTTCTGTGACATGGCAGCACCTATGAGAATGCCGTCAGTTCACATGGTCCCCATTCTTCCAGCGTTGGCCTCAGTTAGAGCTTACCACGCTCCAGCCGCACAGGCCTAGGCAGGCTGTGAGACCAGCACTGGGAGTGCAGCCAGAAACCGCTTTCTGCCTTCGGGCAGCCTCCTCCATGGCAGAGTGATCGTCGTGCTGCTTGTTGGAAGTTGGCGATATGGGAGAGGTGGGTGTCAACGGCACGGACGTTCACCAGCTTCATGGTGAGGGTCCCCTCCTTATTGAAGACCCCCAAGGAAATCAAAAACCCAAAGGAATTTCAGAGTTAGGAACAGAGTGAATCAAGCAGGGTGTGGAGGTGTCCACTCTGTGGCCTCCACAAGGCTCTTCCTTTGAGAGGAAGGAAAAAGACAGTGGCTTTTACATTTCATGGATAGAAATCACCCTGGTTCCCCTGAAACTGGATAAAACATGCTGATTTACAGCAGCAGAGGATCTCATGCCGTAATTTTTCATACCTCCAGTAGATTAAAGTTTTTCTCCACTAAAGCAAATCCTTCCTTCTTATACAAAAGAGAATATACAGGCCAAAAGTTTCAAATCCTCTTAGAGCATGCTCAGTTCGCAGTAATTTTAATCAGAATTTGACATTCAAATCCCTTAGGCAGCTTTAGAAATTGCAAATCCGTTGCACCACTGGAGCCCTAATTAAAAGCTCAGTTATCCAACTGGAAATCAGAGCACTGGTTCCATGACAGCACTCCTAGCCTGTCGTTTGTTTTACAAACCTGCAGAAATCTAATTGCATCTCCTGCGCAATGGAACACATGATCCGTTCGCTAGCGATATTTCCAACAAATGTCAGAGAGGTTTGTTTTTTTATAGAAGGAAAACTTCAGCCTCAGTTTTAAACAATAAAATCTGTTTGAGTAAGTTTCCCTGTTGCCAAATTAATGCTGAGTGTGCTTTGCTTTGCTCCTCTGGTCTGCTTTTATGTGCCTAAGTTTTCTAAAAAAAAAAAGGGGAGGGGGGGAGCAGGGAGGGAACCTGGGGTTTTTCCAATAAAGTGATGGATCCTAGCGATAAATAGGAATGAATAATCTGTTCTCTGGGGTGACACAGAAGATCAGGATGTTCCTTTAGGTTTATAGCAGTGTAAGAGAAGGAAAAATGACTTTCAATCAAATTCCATCTAGCTCCATAGAAGTTATTTAAAGTAGAGTCAATGAATAAATAAATACTTCATTAGTCTACCACCCTGAAGTTTATTATTTAGGATTAATTTAAGGAAAATTCAGAGCAACATCTGAGCTGATTATTGATCCTATCGTTTACTCTCTTCAGCACCAGTTCTTGGCTCCTTCCCAGTAAACAACTAGGACTGGTCTTTTACAGAAACAGGAGGGGGTTTAAGAAAATGAAGATATACGAATAAAATGTCTTGTTTTCTGAAGAAAATCAGCAATAAATAAATGTCCAGGGAAACATTAAAGGTTTTTGTCTTTACCAAAAGCTAAAAACATTTCATTGGAAGCTGAAAAGTTTGTTCAGAAAGATGGGGTCAGTGTTTCTTGGGAGGGTGTTTCAGCCGTCGCCGTTCCAGTCCTGGGCACGTGTCCCCTCCTGTGATGCCCCATTCCCCTCCAGCGAGACAGGACCCTGGGGCTCACTGGGAGGGACACAGTGAGATGAGGCGAGTTGGCCCACACAGGAAAATGGTGCTTTAACTCATCCAAACTGCAGCTCCCATAGACTAAGAGAATACCGGCTCACCCTTTTTTTCAAGATGCTCACAATTCTCCGGTTTCATTTCAGCCATTTTTATTCCAGTTATGCAGCCGGTTTTACTTCACTTACTCAGAGCCTCGGCAACATTTTACTCGAGTGAATGGCATGGAGCTGCACTTGCGTTGTGTCTCGGTTTGGAGAATTTATGACTAAATCAGCATTACGAGTGGAAACTGTCCTCGCGCGCTGCTTTACAGGAGCCTTTGCATTGCCGCGCAGTATGGAGGAGTCAGCACATCCAACCGGGGCTGGAAAAAACGGCCTAAGCTGTGAGATGCTTTTCACTCATACAATGTTATTTTGATCTTCACTGGAGTTTCTGTGTCTCGTAAATAATCCATCCTGTAAATAATCCCCTGCACATTCTGCAGCTTCGACAGTTTTGCAGTTCTGCGCTTCTTGTAAACAAGCTATTTTGGGGGAGCCTTGAATTTTCCTTCATTTCTACCGAATTTAGTGTTTTTCACTTCCTGTCCTAAATTGTCCCAAAGTGGCTGCCCATTAGCAGCCCTGCCGTGACTTTTCAGAACGCTTGGCAGTTTGCAGCGAGTTTCTCCTGGATGAAAAGCGCTGGATAAATGTGAGGTCATTACCGCTCAACGTCCTCTTTTATAACCGCATGTTTACAGCCTCTGGTGGGGGGTCTGCACCATTATTTTTTGTTTCTAGCAATGTCGGGGTGCCGACAATCTGGGTACGTGCATTTCTGGTGTAT
Organism: Buceros rhinoceros silvestris; assembly: GCF_000710305.1. Taxonomy (NCBI): domain Eukaryota; kingdom Metazoa; phylum Chordata; class Aves; order Bucerotiformes; family Bucerotidae; genus Buceros; species Buceros rhinoceros. Next base: position 32,856 of record NW_010390322.1, on the reverse strand, counting down.
CTGTGTACAGTCTCGGTGCTGGAGCATTTTTGGATGAGTTCCAGAATTTACTAATTATCACTTCAACCACTATCCACAAAGAAAGGGGAAAGGGGTGAAATGTCCAAAGAAAATACTTAAAAACTTACTACCAATGTTTCAGCAGGGCTGCCTCATATTTACAGGAAGGGGTTCCTGCTGTGGAAGAGAAAGAAAGAAAGTTGCAGTGTCTTCTTCAAACAGAGGAGGAATTGGCTTTCTTTACACAACAGTTTGCTCTCTGTATATTGTCCAGAGTGAAACGCTGCACTGTGGGGGAAAGGGACGCTCGGGCAGACCAGCAGGAGGGTTCGGCTGGATCGGCCCCAGCTGCCATATGGCTGGACCCCCCACCTCATGCCCTGCATTAAGTCATAACTCATGGACCACACGTTCAGAAAGCGTATGAACCACGCGACCCTAAGAAAGGAAAACTTTACATCCAAATACCAGCTAAAACTCCGATGTGGAAAGTTCTGAGCAGGGCACGATGCCGGCTTCTCTCACCTCTCCACCAGAGTCTGTAAAACTTTCCCTACGTCTTTTGCAGCCCCACCAGCAGAAACCTTGTCGTCTCCCCATCCGTCTGTTTCTGAGCCAACATCCAAATGCTTTTCTAATGCTCGGCTACCTCAGAGAAAAGGCAGTGCCTGAGCCCTCTGAAGCAACAGGGGTAATCTATCAGGTGCTGCCTGACGGTGTGCTGGCACCACGCTCTCCCCCTGCTCTCTGGTTGAATGGAGAAGGCCTCTTCTGGTTTCAGCCTCCATTACATGTCCTGGTATTACCACCAGAAGTTGTTACCTGCCTATCGTCACTACACCGCACACTTCATAACTCCCTGAACCAAATCCTACCTCCCGCTCCCAGCCTGTCCCAGGATGAAATGCTGGAAAAAGCATTTGCCAGTCAGTTCAGGAAGGCTTTAGGAATCAAAAAAGAAAGGTTCAGAAATCAGGACTTTTTCTACCCTCCCAGTGCTCACATTTCTGGTTCGTTTTGGGTTTGGTTTTTTTTTTCCACTGGAAGCTGAGGACACTAACTCTTACCTATTTGGCAGTGAGGCCCATTCACTCAGACACTGAACAGTATCTTATTCTGAGAGCTACCAAAAAATTTATTTCACATGTTCACTTGACAACTGTGAAATTTCAGGGTTTTATACACAACATTCAAAATATCTAAAACAGTAGCTGCATTCAGATTCAAACGCTGGATTGTGACAGTGCATTAATAGTCAAGTGTGACAGCAACTTTGAAACAGCAGTGTTGGCTTTTCCCCTTGATTGGCAAATGAGGGAATAATCAGCACTGATATTTGTCTCAGGAATGCTCTGTGTGTTAAGAGATCAGGTGAGTATGTCACTGGTAAAAATGATAGAGTTTGGATCATGCTCTCTCTTTAAAAATAATGTAAAAATAGCTTTTTTAAGTATGGAGAAAGGAGACCAGAAAAAACTTGTTAATCATCTCACAGCAACAGTAATTCATCAATTAATTTCATGCTGTGTAACACGGTTCCTGCCCCACAGGATTCACCAGGCCAGTTACTCTCTTAAATCTGTCTGGAAAATGAATACAATTATTGCCCCAAATTATAAACCGATTTAGTGGGATCCCTAAACGCACAAAACAATTCTGGAGACCAGGCTGGGTCGCAGCATCTGCAATGCACACACAGCAGCAACCTGCCTCTCCTCCACAGGTGGGAGCAGCAGCCACCAGAGCCCAAGTCACTATCACCCACGCTGACCCTGAGCTGAGCTGGCAGGAGAGCGAGGGGCCATTTACTGCCCTCCTAACCCTTGTGCAGATCCACAGAGCAGGATCAGACCTCACTGTGTACGAGCAGCGGCCAGTTTGCTTTGCAAAGGCACACTGTGAAGTCTCTGTAGAAGGTCTGTGGGAAGCTGGGGCCAGCACACGGGCACAGCTCTGCTGCCTTGATCCCTCCCACTGAGGGGTACCTGCTTATCCAGGCAGCTCACCCCACCATTGCCCTGACGTGGGAGATGCATAAGCCCCTCTCTCTGTCCCCATCAGCCGAGCCCCATGGGCAGCGAGGCCAGTCCTTCTCCCGACATGACAACTCCCTAACAGCTCTTGTTAACATATCACGATACAGTCAAAACCTCCTTCCCCTTCCCTTCTACTCTACATCCCTCCTGCATTGTTGACAGCGACAGGGAAGCTGCTTTCTTACCTCTTCTGAAGTAGCTGAGAGGCAGCAACAGCAAAGGCTGGGCATATTAATCTGAAAAAAAAAAGAAAAAGAAAATCCCAGAAAGGAGGGACGTAAGAGCAAAGGGTCTTACTGGGACCTCTAATGGTCTTCTTGCACCACAGGAAAACAACAGCAATCCAACTGCAAAACAGCTGCACCCCAAATATACTCAGGACTTCATGGCATGGCATGTCCAGGGCCTTCCCGCAGCAGAACACACACCTGAATGACTGAATTTGTCAGTGTGGGTAGTGACCTGTGGCAGCAGTGCTACAGCTCAGATCCTACTTGAGACAGAACAATGCCAGAGAGGTTGGCATCTCCCTCTTGGCTCTCAAAGAAGCCTTTGAGGCTCTTGTAATACTGTTAGACAATCAGTTCCCAGCCAATAAAAAGGAGAGACACAGATTCATAAAGGCTTTCTGCGTCTCATCAGACATGAAACACAGTTGCTAAATTAGAAAATCAGACCTTCCATATACTTGGCTGAATGGAAATGGAGACTCCAGTTGCTTATTATTAACCACACTGTGCTGGGCTGGGTTTGGTTTTTTTCCCCAAACCCCCTTCCCACTCCTGCTCTGACATCTCTTTTCATACCAGTCTTTCCACCACAAATCCCAAGTCATAGTCAGATCTGTGTTTCAGTCTTGGGTCTCCTGCCCATTCTCTTACTCATATAAAATGGTGCAATTAATTTACTGCAGTCTCGCCACAGTTGTTCTATTCATGACCACCGTCAAGCTCCTGTGAAGTGTGCCCAGGAGGGGTAATATCATTTTAACAAAGCTGTCCTGATGAAAGAAAGCTGAGAATCCAGGGAGAAAGAGTGAGCTTATATACATAGAGAGCATTTCTGAGATAATACTTCTCCCAATAAAACATTATTTCATATGATAATGAGGTAGAGCCTGTCCAGCGTAGAAGCCACACAGTAAACAGATGTGAGAAAAGGCAGGGAGAAAAGCCACCATGGGCTGACACCAGAATTAAACTGAGTAAGCTAGGGCAGATTCACTGAGAGATCCACTCTCACCTCGCTCTGGGTCTGGGATAAAAATGTCAGTGTCTCCAAAGTGTGTGTGTACCCAACAAGGAAACAATCACAGCTCTTTCAGGGGTGAGAAATGCAGCCATGGGGACTCTTACAGAGAGTGGTGCCCCTAAGCCAAGAGGCAGTGAGAGCTCAGGGGTAGCCAGAGGGTTTGGACCCCTCTTGGCAAGTGGGTCGTCTGTCCACAGGAAAAAGGCAGATCTGGGTCTTGGGAGTTCTCCGAGCGTGATTCTGTATTGTCTTTTGATCAACTAAAGCAACTTGATTGGTCCTGGCTACTCACGAGGCTATCTAAAGATTTACAGGGGAAAAAAGACAGACCAGCCTTATAAATCAGTGGTCTGAGCAGGCTGCCATGAGGCCAGCGAGCCCTTTCCATGAACCCGAGCTACGTTTTGGTTTACTTCGATTCTGGTAGAAACCTGGACACTTCTAACTGGGTTTGATGGGCTGTTGCTATCTACAATGATCTGTGTGATTCCAGATCAGGTTCTATGACCTGTCTCACTCAATGATTTCTTAACGCCAAGGTGAAGTGCTGAAATGGCTCTCCTTTTTTTTTTTCCTAAATTTGTTTAGTGGATACCTGAAATCATCTGAAGTAACTTTAGCCTTAGCCACTGATAGAGAGCTGTTGCTCTCCTTCCAGTCTGTCTCTGCAGCCCATCAGTTTTTCTAGTCGTTCTTTTTAATGGCTGTGTAGAACATTAAAGGGTCTGCATATTAAAAAAAATCAATAAAAACAACAAGCTGAGGTACAAAACTGAGCTGTCTCACTATGACATAGTGCCATGAGGTTCCCAGACTGCTGCTAAGAAAATACAGCTCATACGCACGGTGCCCCTGCCCAGCTCTGCTTCATCTGCCAGGCGATGTTGAAATTGTGCCTTCCTGGCGCTGCCTTTATTTACCACAGTGGCATTGACTTCATGCGCTGCGGCCCTTTCCATTTGGGTTGCCTCAGCCAAGGTCATCATTGCGTAAAGCATGAGCCCGCAAATAGCAATTTCTTGCTATTTCTGAGGAGAATTACTAGTTCTGTTTGCATCAAGGACTGTGAGGAATCCCTGCTACACTTGGGACGTGGCAGAGCTGACTTAGTCAGACTTTCTTGGATTAAGCAGTAAGAAAAAGAAAAAGTTAGAAAGATGAGTCACTGCCGAGTGAAAATGTACTCTGTAGCTTCTCATGGAAACACAGCTTTCTTAAAAATCATATGATGTGCCCCTATATTTACTTTTTCTATATATTGATATAAACGTGACGCTGTGTACGTGCATATAAACACACAGGCAAAGGAAGGCTCAAGAACACGTGCGCCCAGAAAGGGGTGTCTGTAACCAGCTAACACCCAGTTCGGGATGGGGGTGAGCGTGTGCGCCTGGGACATAAACCCTGAGTCTGCTGAAGGCTTGTACAGGACACCTCCACGTGCCCCTTGTGCCTACTCAGCAAAAATATGAATGACTTAGGAAAATAAAGTATGATGAAGAAATGATCCTCCCTGTAAGAGCTAAGTCACATCAGATCCAGATTTGAAAGGTATTTCAGTGCCCAGCTCCTGATGGAATCACAATCCAGATGTTCTGCTCCCCTTCTGTCACGTGCCCAGGGCAATGCAGAAACTCTGAGACATTTTGTTAAGTGTGAACTTCTGACTTCAAAGTAATGTGTCATCTCTGCATGGTTCTACGTGGAGTTTCCCCTTTCCAAGCAGTCAGGCAATACAGTGTCAGAGGGAGAGAAAAGGAAATGTCATGCGGATGGAAAATACAAATTCAGGTAGGAGTATTTCTTTATTCTGCAAAGTGGTGTCGTTAGGAACTCCTGTCAGCTGAAGAGGTCACATTTATACACCAGTGTAACCTTCATGAGTTCGACACTACCAGAATTACCTCCAGTTAAGCCTAGGGATTGGAGGGAATGTTGATGAAAAGGGTAAGGCAAATTGTTCACTTCTCTGATCCATCATCTCTGATAATTTCTGGGGCATCAATGAATCTGAGATATTTCAATCCTCTAAGTGTTCACAGAAGTCTTAGATGTAAGAAAATACCTCACTTCTGCGGGTACTCTCTGAATTGCTGTCGGGGCATTTGTCACAGGCATGGGGCATATGCAAGAGCCCTGGCTGCTGAAGAGCTCACCTCCATTCCTGGGCTGGCTCAGGTACTGCAAGGGCTGTCCCCGAGCAACCCACCTGGAAAATATCCTGTTTCCTGCACCCACATTGCCTCAGGGAGCAGCGTGGCCAGTAATCAAGTTGCCTGAATAACCCTGACCCTGTAACTAGTTACATCTACTCCAGGAAACAAACTTTGATGATCTTTTTCCTAATGGAGCTAAATCTGTTCAGTCATTAATTCCAACTGCAGAGGTTGGCTGTTAGTTATTTCTCATGGTTGGTTTGACTCAGAAGGTACAAGGTGACTGGATAAGGAGCACAAAACCAAACACAGAAATAGAGTATTGTACCTCCAGCGTAACCGGATTTCTGCTGTTCTGCTACGTCTGATTACGGTTTTACAAGATGCTGCAAGCCCTGCTCCCTCTCCCTGGCCTGAGAACCCCCTCCTGCACAGTCATCCCATGACAGAGACACCCTCGCATAAAACACAGCTATAACTCTACAGACAAGGTGCAGGTCTCAGAGACGGTGTTCACGCAGAGGTCCTGCGGCAGGGAGATGCTGAACCTCGGACCCTGTTGGTGGAATGTCATTAATCAGAGGATAATGGGCAGGAAGGTGGGTGGCTACTGATAGTTTTGGCTCATTTAAGATGGTTTTGGAAGGCTGCCAGATTGTGTGGAGAATTTTTGAAATGTTTTAAACAATACTGTCTTTGCAAGGTTCTAAAATACCAGGGTGGCTCGAGTGGGTTTCAAACTGGCTTCCGGCCAGGAAAACCTCAGGATTCCAGTCAGCTGTAACCTGGGATCCAATGTGTGTCTGGGGTGGCTGAGGTCACTGGTGCCCCTTGCACCCTCCCTTGTGTTTGTACACCACCATAAAGCAGACGATGTCCACAGTGCAGTGCTTAAAGCCTCCAGCTCGTCTCTTCATGGCTTCGCTACTTCAACTGCTTCCCCTCTGTAACTCCTGGGGATGCCCCAGGATCCCCTCAAGTGGAGGCGTCATGTTGTGTAGTACTGACATAAAACAGTGCATTGATGATCAGGGAGGGCTGAGCCTTCCATCATATTTCAGGTTGGAGGCCACGATGGGGAACGGTGTCTCATGAAGAACTGGCAGATGTCTGCAGGGCCGTAAGGAGTATAAAGCTGCACAACGCTCCAGTAATGTGCAAAAAGGAGCCTCAACCTGAATGAGAATCGGGTCTGCAGTCATTAGGTATAAAAACATTAATGGGATTGGGTTCATGCTTTGTTTGCTTATTGGCTTTCTAGTGCCTTACACTCATCAGCTTCTTAGGAGCTGCACTGGTGACACGACCTGAGCCACACCATCCGACCTGCTGCAGCAGGACAAATGGCCCCGGGCTGGCCGGACCTCCTGGCCCTCGCTGCCCTCCTCCCGTGGGCAGCCGTGCCACACGAGTCCCCCACACAACTGCACCAGCCCCCGTCACAGGCAGCTCTTTACTTCAGCACCTTCTGAGCCAGGGGGATAATTCACACGCACCACGTGCGTGATGAGCACGGACACAACCAGAATCGAGTGGTTTGTAAATAATTACTGGGCTTGTTTCTGGTGGGCACCACTTGATTGTATGAAGAAGTGAATGAATTGTATTCATATGAGGAAATGCTGTAAGTCAGGGACCAGGCTCCTCGTTCTCAACCGCAGGAGGCAGTCACACTGCCATTAAAATTAGGGGAACTTTTCTGCGCTCTCTCGGGGGCTGTAACACTGAGGCCTTTCAGCTGTTTAAGAGTAAAAGTTTCCCTTGCTGGTAAAAGTGATATTATTTAATTTTATTAATTTAATACTTTTTGTTTCACTCTTATTTTAGTAAAATATCATCCTGATTTTTAAATTATTTTTCTTACAGAAAATGATTCCATTTCCAAATGAGACGCAGTTCAGAAGGTTTTATTTATAGGAAAGTAAAACCTAAACCTAAAGCTATCTTTTCCTCCCTCTCTGTTTCCATAAACATGATTTCTCCCAATAGAAAAAACAGTAGAAGTGACTTGTCATAATATCATTCATCAAAAGGAGTGTGATAATCCCAGACACTTAAAGCCACGTTTGCAAGCAAAACAGACTGAAAGGGAACAGAACACTCGAAGAACGAGCCAGTTTGCCCTTCTTATCCTCCCCATGGTTTGCAAGAGCTGGCTGTTCCACTGTAAGGTTCTCGATCTGGGGTGATGCCGCCTTAGTCCTGTAAATCCAGAGCGAAATCACTAACTGTGGAAGCAGGGCGCTGCCATTCCAGCCTCACCTATGTGACAATACATAAGGGAAATTCCACATCTGGAGAAGGAGTTTTGCTTTTCTTCAATACAGAAGCGGCCTCCAGAACAAGCCCCTCTTCGTGCCAAGACACTCCTTCGTTCCTCATGTGACCAGTTATTTATTGCGTGAGCACACAGCGTGTGTCAGGGACACACCTTCCCTTTTCAGCAGATTTTGATTGATCCTGCTGCACCCAAAGAGACTAAAAGCCACCAGCAGTCACAGTGCTGAGGAGTAACAAGCACCTACGAGTGTCCAAATAAAACAAACAGATATAAAAGCAGATTAGGCCAGGTGATGCTCTAAATGCTACTGGCCAATTCCTTGCTCGAAGTTAGATGTACACTTCGGTAAATTCAGGGTTTGGTCTTCCTCGGTGGCTTTCCAAGCTGTTGGCACTGGTCTGTCCCGTGTGTGGACGCCTGGGGAGCACAGACCCCCAGGCACGAGCACAAGCACTGACACCCACCTGCCGAGGGCGGGATGTAGATCCTGGAGCACTTGCTCATTCCAGCTACTCATTGTGCCATTTCAAGAAGGTTACTTTGCACACCGGCTTTTCCTGCACAGACCTCAGGCCTCTCTCTGACCAAAGTTGATCGCACAAGTTAAGGGCTGACAACTTTTGGAGGTCTGAAGAACCGGAGGGAAGCAGAGCAGGGGACTCACTCCGCATGTCTCTGAGCATAACTCCACTCCCGTTGCCAGCCAAATGGCTCAAACAACAGATGTCAGCCTTAAACCTGCATCTCTGTTCAGCTTTAAAATTGCCAGGGCAGCTTTCCTGACATACCTGCAGCATGTCCCGGCCCTTCAAGCCTCAGCCTCACCCCATCAGCTGTGCAGTGGCTGCTGCGTGGCGCTGAAGCTATGAAGCCATTTGTTAATAAAAATTATACTGTGATTATATAGTAGCTTAAAACCCAGTAATGTTAGAAGTCTTTTCAATATTCCCATAATACTAAAATAAAATATATGTTATTTTGAATTCCCAGAAATATAATCTTCTCTTGGAAATAAACTCATGGTATATAATCGTATGCTCCTCCCTGCCAGTGAATGCGCTCCCACCTCTGATTCACATTTATGTTGTGAGTGGCTTTTAATGACAGAACAGGGGAACATATTGTGGTTTCACACATACACAGATTTTACGGTCACTTATTCCTAACTAGGAGATAGAGAGACATAGCAGAGAAGGATTCTTTCTTCCAGGGTACTTCGCTTCTGAGTACAGTAGGTGGTTCCCTGTATTGTAATTCATATCTTTGAACTAGTTTTATACTGAGAAGGAGAAAGATAAAACAAATAATCCTGGGGACTAGATGATGGGAAATTGTTTTAGGAGAATTCATTTCAGCCCTAATACCTGTGATTTGGGGTAACTGAACACTTGGTTTATCACCTTCCCATGATAATTCATCAAATTACCTCTCCTTCACTTCTCAGTGGGCCTGGGTGCCATGACGTTCCCTCAGTTTAGTGTGTGTGACCGTATAATGAACAAGCTGGTGTGTTAGCACAAGTTAGCGCAGTTAGTCTGCGCGTTCCTGAGAGCTCCCTCCCTTCAGTGCTTCCCATCTGCTACTCTGGGCTGGGCAAATCCTTCTGCCTGGGGATGGACAGCACGGAGAGCAATGCAGCACAAGAGCTTGCTGTCCGAGAGTGTTTGGAGGTGGAAATCGATGTTTGCAAGTCCAGCTCCAATAGCCACACAGCTTAAACTCACGGAAGTCAGTATTATCTTAGTTTACCTTCCCTTTTTAGTACGTGGTGGTGAAACGTAGTGACTTAAACCCATAATCCACATCCCATCAAGCTGTAAGGGCTGTTCTTTTGGGAAGAGGTGTTGCACATACGATGTCCTGCTGCAGCAAGTCCTGCTTTCCATAGGGGCATCAGCTCGTGTCAGCTGGGACATGAGTAACACAGAAGCAATACGCTAAAGTGGTGGTCGATGACATAGGGTTGGAAGGACAGAGCAGATAACCAATGAGCAGACAAGAAACCTGGACTGCTCAGTACTAATCCCAGTTGATTCCCACTACCCACAGCGAGTCTTTTCAATGGCTCTACACGGTTTGGGTACTGACGCTTTCCCCTGTTTGTAAAGGAGCTGTAAATTCAGCGCTGTGCAAAGGTGGCTGGGACCTCTGGATGCCACGCGGAAATGATCCTGGAGCTGTACAAAGTGTCCAGACTTGGACAGTCCATTTTGTGTATTTTAATTTTCCAGCTGGACACAGAGGTGTTCAACCTTTCTGCTGTTCATTAGAAGCAATAAAGCACTTAAGCTTATGGTTTCCTATGGACAGTGAGCTTAAAGTGCTAGTGTTTGTTAGGTGTGTATTTAAGTGCTTTATGTGTGAAAGCTCACTGACTAAACTTTAGCCTTATTACGTGCCTCATTTTACGCAGCCAAATTTGAAAAGATTGGTCTAAATATATTTTGGAGTCACTTAAGTCCCTTCTTTCCATGACCTCCCTGACATTACTATTTTACAGGAATTTGCCTTAAAAAAGGCAATGAAAAACGTATTTCTGAAGTAAACACTACCTAATTTGGCGCTGCTTTTGACTGGCATTTTGGATTTTTTCTTTTTTTTTTCTTTTTTTTTTTTATTCAGGATATTAGTAGCTCCTTTACAAGCTGCAAAAATAAACAAGAAAAAGTAAATGCAAGCCTTTGTTTGGGAAATTTTCCCTTTTTTTCATTGGGTTTCCATCTGAATGTATTCGGCTGTCTGGGGTGAATCAAGGCTGATCCTGGTGCAAAACTATTCTCCAACAGATAGCCAAGCTGCTGGAACAAATGGTTCGTGTTAGCTGGAGAAAGACACTGAATCTAAACCATGTGCTTCTGGGTCTTGTGGTTTCAAATTGAACCACAAACACTCAGGCAAGCTGTCAGTCTCTATTCACAACTTCAACCAACCCTGCAGAAAAAGGGGGGTGTCTTTGCCCACCAATCATGTTTTTAACCCTTATATGATTAGTGGGGTGGCTTTAATGCTTCGTGTTAGAAAGACATGAAGCTCCTTAGAAGAAGTACATAGACTGGTGGCTTGGGAAGGAACTAAAGACAAACATTTGATGCAATGGGGATGAAAATAAAGATGTTTAGAATCCTACAAGGTAGGGCTGGAAGGGATCTCAAGAAATCATCCAGTCCAAAACCTTTCCAAGAAGCAAGATCATTCAAAACTAAGCCATCCGTGGCAGGTGTCAACTCATTCCATGGGAGCCCGAGCAGAGCATCTTTGAACAGCTTTTGACAGAAAAGCTAATCGATGAAATGCCAGATTTCTGCTGTTCTCAGTGAGCAGCTGTGAAAGTGCTGCTGCAGCAGAAAGTCACCTGTAAGAGCAAGCTGGGGACGTTCTGCATCAGAGGAACGTGCTGTTACCACCTCAGCTAAAGAAATAGCCCCTGTGGACGTGGGCACTGTTTACTGCTCTGGACCAGAACAGTAATGTATGGGGGTTTGAAGCAAATGTTTGCTTCCACCCTGTATTCGTTGGCTTAGATCACACAACAGTGAGCCTGGAGGCTGCCATGGCCTTTGCCCCTTCCCCTCCCATGGCTCTGTCAATACAAGTCAGAGTACCACGTAACCCAGCACGCACAAGCCCAGCCTTTGAGACAGCTAAGCCAAGAAATCCAAGAGAGACATCTAAGAGAAGATGCCTGTGTATGTTGGAGGACATTATGTGAGGCAGCTATTTGCAGGTTCCTTGTTTTTTTCCAGCATGTAGGTGTCTTACGTGCAAGGAAAGAACTGCTTGTTCAGGAACTGAAGCTGCTGGGGAAAACACATGGGGACAAGCTGCATTTGTGTTCCAGGAATCACGCTGGGTAAAACCCTGCTGCAGCGAGTTCAGACACACCTGGTTGCAAGCCCAAAATGGAAATGTGCGAGGGTTGAATATTTTGTGAGGACATGTTCTATAACAGCATTGTTTGGGGGGCTAAAAAAAAAATTCCTCTCTGTAGGGCCTTCGTAAATCTATATCTCCCACCCCAGCACTCTTGAAATACCAGAGGAACATTTGTCTCCTGAAGTGCAGTGCTGTATCATATTTGAGACTGCTCAGAGGACTGAGGGCTAAGGAAGGGAAAG
>NW_010390322.1:17765-20920 GCF_000710305.1 Buceros rhinoceros silvestris | reverse complement strand
AAGAGAGAAAAGGGTCAGAATTATAACTTTGAATCTCATTAGTACATGTTAAAATGAGTTGCAATCTCCTTCCTCCTTGCTCTTTACCTCCCCACCCACACAACGAGATGGCATGACTGACATCTACTACAATTGCAAGGAATCCGTTTGCATGCAAAATCTTCTCATGCTTTCCTTTCCATTTAGAATTTTTTTCTTTACTTGGAAAGAAGTTCCAATGAAAATTTTATCCAGTTTCACTGCAGTGGAACGGGGCTGATTTCGGTGGCTGAGGATTTACCCCGGTATTGAATGGAAGAAATAACGTCAGTGTAAGCTGAGAGTTTTAAGTATTAAGAAGGAGCTGGTGAAGATCTGAGAGCAGCTCCTATGTTGTAAGGAACTTAAGCAATTAAGCTCAGGGTGAGCAGAATTGGGTATGTTTGGAAGAAACAAAGATTGCTGCTTTGCCAACCAATCTGCTTACTGGACAATGTTGCCTGTGTTGAAGAGGTTACTCCCAGTACCACTTTTTCACTGGGAGACACCACTGATGACAGCCTTAGGGAATTATTCTGCGTTACACTGATTTCTTACAGCACAGCCGTTAGTCCCAGGGCAGTGTGTGCCTGGGACAAGCCCGTGGCAAACCCCACTCAGCACCCTCTGGGGAACTCCTGGACGTCCTGTGCCCTCCCTGTGCATGCACATCTTTTTAGGGATGTAAATGGGAAAGAGCGGCTCAGGGGGATAAAGTGGGACCAAAGTCCATCATTTCTGATGCCACCTCAAGGTGTTTCACCAACAAGTGCTGAAAGATCCTTTACACCTCAGTACCGGTCAGAAGGGAGGAGAAGGGGAAGTGCTTTTGTGTGGGACAATAGAAGAACCTTGTTCAGCTTCTCATAGCACATCGTACGCCTCCCTTAGGGATTTTTAGTGATGTTCCATTCGTCCGTTTCTCATTTGGAGAACTTTGGGGAATCCAAATTCAACTTGATGCAACCAAATAGAGCTCGGCATTAACACTGCTGCAATCCGGAGCCACCCCAGACTGACACTGTGTAAATGAGTGCTACAACTCCTCAAAAACCAACCCCTTCCAACACTGCACAAAGGTTACATGATCCCCTATTTAATATGCACATCAGCTGGGATGCCACAAACTTCCCTGGGGTTTCCTGAGGGCTGAAGTAAAACTTAATTATACCAATCGGTTAGACAGACTGTTAAAACTTTCATATGCAGTTTCTATTCCCTCCTCTCCATCTTTTCCCATTTGCCAAAACCTCCTGAAGAGAAAATTGAGATTATTTTACTTTTTACCTTAAAGGGCTCCTTGTGTGCATTTGCCTTATTAAATAACTGCCAGAATATCTAATATTCCATGGACAGCACTGATGAAAATGAAGCATAACATTGGTCAAATGAGCAAGTTTCACATACAGCATTGTCCCTAATTTGGTCTCCAGCCAATGAAAATTCTGTACCATGCATCTTTTGGCTATAGGTGAGTCTTCGCTTTTAAAAGGGACTTAGAAAAGATGGGGTTTCTCTTTTTTTGTCACTGTCACTTTGAGCATAACCATAACCTATTCATTTATGCCTCACTGAGCTTTTTGTCAGCCAACCTGCAGCCATCTTTCATCCATCCTTGCACAGGACTGAGTCTTCTTCCTCTCTCTGGTGCTGTTATTTTTGCCAGTCATGCACAGAGAAACTAGCACACGTCAGGTACAGCAGAGCCAAGTCCAGACACAGATATTATTACTGATCACAACAGCCTCTAACCTCCACCAGTTCAGAAACGGGAGAGGGAAATGTAGTTATTACTATGTACAGTAAGTCTGCTAAGTGAGGAGGAACTGCGGAGCTCCAGCATCTTCAGAGCAGCCAGTGAAACACCCAAACTGCCTCTGTGCATTGGCTGAAATGCGCTCTGCAGACTGAGGCATGATTAAGTTCTCCATTAATGATTTAAAGGGGAAAAGGCCTTTTGCTGGGTTTCCACAGAAGGTTAATTTTCGTTTTTCTGGCAGATCTGAAAGGCTCTTAATGGTAGATGGAAGGAAATGGTGCTACCTTTCTACACAGACTTTTCTGTAGTTAGACCACTAATGTGAGGACCACCATATTCTTATGTTTTACCAATAAGAAATTAAACACCAGCCATTAATATGTTACCTACTGACGGCAGCTCAATTCCTTTCCTGCAGGTTTGCCAGTTGTTAACTAGGAGGTTCCATTCCCCAACTTCAGACAGGGATTTCTTCCTCCATGGTAAAACATCTCCTACCTGAGGCACCAGGATCTTGTTCAGCATTTCGGTCCAGAAACAGCAAACACAATCTAGCTGTGGCAAGCAGGGGGAAAACTGGAATGCCAAGGGCAGGCTGGGAATCCAAACCACGATCCGCTGGAAATGAGGCCGGTTCCTGGAGAAGCCAAGAATTTCCACCCTGTTTGTTTGAAAAGATTTCACTTGTCTGTGCACACGGACAGGCTGGAATACAGGGCTCCGGTCCACTTAGCAGCCTCACTGCAAATCGTGTTAAACTTCATCCCGCATATGGATCATGAGTTTAAAATAGTTTTTCTCGAAGTCCATCACTGTTAGTGCAGAGGGCTGGATTGCGTTCAGGCTTTAAGAAATCATTTCTGGTAATTGGGTTTGTGATTCAGTTCAGAGATGGGGATACAAAAAGCTCGTAGAAGCTGGAATAATGATGATGTTAAACTAGAAGAGAAGACATCTCCAACCCTTTTCCAAACCTCTGCATTCAAAAATGTTTTACTTTACTGTCATCTGTCTCTGCCTCATTCTGCAGTTGCTCTTAGGCAGCCAGAAACCTTGTGTCTGACAAGTGATTCACCTCTCCTTTCCCCCATTTCTTTCCCTCTTCAGTTACTAAATGAATCCCCACCACTTTGCAGAACCTGTACCACTCTCGAAGCCATCTAGGAGATAGGAGATTTGAAGTGGGTCTCTGGTTCTGTCGAGCAGTGGGGGAATGAATTACCCAGTCAGAAGAAAATGACCCATTAAAAGAAAATTGGACACACAACAGGGAATAATCCATCCACACGCATTTGTCAGCATTGCATGCGCCTGCTCCCATCAGCGCCCTGAGTGGGCTGGAGAATCGCCCCTGAATTAACATACCACTGGACGAGCG
>NW_010390322.1:4328-17691 GCF_000710305.1 Buceros rhinoceros silvestris | reverse complement strand
GGGGTTCAGTAAAGCAAACAGGACCGAGGTTTCGAACCACGCTGTTCAGAAAACTGTTAAAGGTAGATTAATCAAGGATATACTTTTGAGACACAGAGCTGAAATTCGCTGTTCATTTGATAAGTTGTAATTAGTCAAAACAGTAGTAATTAGAATGATATTTATTTAGTAACTCACACAATGATTGTGAGCTTTACTCCTGTGAAACCAGTTGATACAATATTTCTATCAGATTTAAGTAAGATGTCCTGGGCTTCAACAAACGAACAGAGATGGGGAAATCTGTTTTAATGAATTTTGATCTTGCATGAAATTTATGCATTAAAAAAATTTACTTACAGAACCAAACTCTTTCAGAAAGATTGGAAATACGAATGTGACACATTTTACTACCCTCTGAGTAATTTCCCATGGAAAAAAATGAGGGTTTGTTTAATTTAAAAGTAATGTATTTGTTATCCTGGGTTGCTGGAAGGAAAGTCAGCTCTTGGACTGGTTCATAATCACGCTGCCTCGCAGAGGACTACAGAGGGGAATTGTGGAAATGGCTGGGGGCTTCATTTCTAGGATGTGGCTTCCTGGACTAAGGGGAGTTTTAGCAGGCTGTAGCAAAACCAAAGCAAGAGAGATGCTAAATAGGATCCAGTATGTTGCTGGAATCAAGGAATCTGCTTTGAGCATCTCTGACCTCAAGGGCCAGGGGATCTTCATGCTTTTTTGTCTGTATCCCAGTCCTTCTCTGAGCTAACCGGTTAAAGGACGGCATGAAAATGAAGCCATCCCCAGGGCAGCAAAGCGTCCTGCTATGATCCTGATCCCAGTTTCAGGTGGACAGAATTCAAATTGGATATGCACGGATAGAATAATTCCCCATAGTTCGAAAAAGACACAAAAAATGAGACAAAAAAAAAGATACAAAGGTTCTGAGATAGGAGATATTTTAGGGGAAAAACCCCAACATTTTACCAAAGTTTAGGTTGGTAGAAAGACGTGTTCAGAGACGGGCGTAGAACTGCCACTTCGCATTGTGGAATGAACACCCACCTCTTCCCTCCCGGTGCTAAAACTGCTCAGCAATTGTTACAAGGAGCTAGTGTTAGGCATTACCCAAAACTCAAGGCACCAACTCCTCTGAGCAGAGGGCAAAGAGAAATTAGCATCCACTCAATTTTAGCCTCGCAAACAGCCCCTTTCCCACAGGATTTCCACCAGTCCAGGCAGCACAAGTACAACACGAAACTGTATTTCCAGCTCTGCTCAGAACTGGGTCGTTTCTCACGCTGTGGAGACCCCCCCATCAGGCAGCTAATGAGGTGCTTTGATTACAAGTTATTTTGGACTGACATCTTCTCTCTACGCAGACATATAAACAATTGCACAGATATGCGCTTACATTTTCACGCACGCTGCCAGCAGTCCTTCAGTTCTGATTAAGTTTGTAAACACAACCCTAGTCTCCTAAAAGTTAAATCCTGGATGTGAGTAATCTCCAAACCGGACTTCGGTCTTCTCCAGGTTCAACCTGGAGCCGACACAAGCAGTGAATATCAGACCACTCGCCCAGCTCTGCAGATGAGCTTCCCTTGGGGTGCTCTGGGGCGCTCAGGTTTTAAACCAGGCGCACAATTTCCCCACAGATGGCAGTGGGAGAATTAACCCCTTTAATCCAGGCGAGAAATGAAGATGCAAACCAAGGATGCTTCTAGGTGGGTTTTAGGAATCAAAAATGAAAATGAAAAAAAAAGACATTTATATACTCTACCTAGAGAATTCTCTTTTTTCCACTATGGAACTGTTTAAGTTTACTTTTTTTTTTTTTTAACTGTAGCCATGGGAAGCATTTTGGGGTGTTTTGTACACCTGCTAGCTCCATTTCATTTGTTTAAACACATTTTATAACTGCAGTTTATATATTTTTCCAAGAAAATAAAAATGCTAAAAATATAATGTGGTGCTTGGGAGAAGGTAGGTGGGGGATTGGAAGGAACAAGAGGGCCTCATCTTGGCATATGTTCCACTTTCTGCCAACTGCAGCACATTCATCATTAACAGACTGGATGAGGATTACCTCCACACTCATTCTCGCTCACACACACGTTTCCCCTTCGCACCGAAGAGTATAATCGTACACGGGACACAATAGGCCTATTGGGCATGGGTGCTGCTTTATTGCTAATTACAGCGTTTGCTTCGCCAAGGTGTTACTGCTATTAGCCTTGAAGCAATTTTCTGCTCCATTGGTAGGATATGCCTCAGCCCTTTTGGTGCAGTCATTGTTTTGGAGCAGAGCCAGCGAGAAAGGGCTCCTATACCTTAAGTGTTGCAGTATTCACCCCATGGAAAAGACTCCACCAGGAGATCCAGCAGGAGCTCTGAGATCTTAAGATTACTTTTTAACAAAGGGCCTGTGATATTCTTGTCCTTTTAATGTTTTCGTTTCCACTGGCCTTATTGCCACTGGGTTTATCAGCTGCTGCATTTGAAGCAGTGATTCGCTGTTCAGCTACAATACAGTGTATGTTGTTACTCACAACAAGCAAATACAAAAACGATGCTGTAGTCCTGGACCTTCTCTGCTTCTTGTGAAACAAAGAGTTTGGAAAGGTATTTTTCAGAAATGCTGGCACCTCCTGGCAGCTCATGTGATATGCTTATCCAAAGCCTTTTATCTGATTATAGAAATGTAGAAGAACAAAGGAGCTTTGGATCCTTTATCAAGTCCCCTGTTGTCACAAGGAGCACATTACCTTCCATAAATTCAATGCTTATGATTTGGTTCCAGACTTGCTATCTTCATTTTATAAAGGGAAGAACACTTCATCTCTGAAGTGCCTTCTTTAAGGTCTTGAAATGAACTACGGTTAAGTCTTGGGATAGAGAGACACCACTGCAAGCTCTGCCTGTTGCTCTCAGCAGCACTCATATCAGACTGGCAATAAATAATGAGCCTGTTTCTGTTCTAAGCTCTAGAAAAGGGAATTGCTGGAGTTACTTGAACTTTCATGGACCATTGTGGACCTACCTATCTTTCAATATGGAAAAGCCTCCTGACCACTGCATCTGTGACTTAAACAATGACATCATCTCACCACAGAACATGTTCCCTGGCACAAAGAGATCATTTTCCTTCTAAGGGAGCTGGTGTTCTTCGTTTCAAGCTCTTGACTAAACTAGCCAGCATGATTCAGACCTGCCAAGTGACACATTAGCATAATGCATAAAGAGAGGGAGTCTCCATTCCCAACTCACACTGATTTAGCTTGGCTCTCTTAAGCCTCTCTTAAGCTCCCTTCCCCCAGTAAAAGAAATTCATGACCTTCGATTTTCTTTTCAGTTTTCACCCTCCAGAATACATGTGCTCTTCCCATATTGACTCTCCTTTTTTCTGTGATGATGGGAGAGGTCTCACCTCCCAACCTAGTCACATCTGAGTCTTCTCCTGATGCCACGAAGGTGAGAGATAACAAAGTAAATGAAAAGGAACCCAAACCAAATAAGAGCATGTTTTGCCTTCTACATTTGAAGAAAAAGAATAGACTCAAGACAAGAAGACTCCCTTACGGCCAAGACGACTGACAAATTCTTGTGGTTTTCTCCAAAAGTCAAACCAAAATCCAACCGCCAGCCAAGCTGAGTTCTGGCAATCTTGCGTTGCCTGGAAATGAGCGCAATCGTATCCTAATAGCTATTTGGATAATTGTCCGTATGAGCGATCTGCCAACCAATGTTGGAAACAAGTCTTTATTACAAATATAGCATGAAGTCTAATCTGGAATACATTAAAATGTTATTTCTGTAGCTGTCTTTTCCCAAACTTTAAATAATGGCTAAACCATTTATCAGCTTTTGAGGAGAAAAGTTGTGTATACTGTACTTTAGAGCAGAGATGAAAAAAGAAGTCTTCGATGAAAAATATTCTCCTCACAAACTCTGTAATTTCTGGTCCCCTCTACATTGCTAAAATTATGACAAACCCATTTTAGATTTGCTGAAAGGAGCATGGTATGACCATAATATAATAACTGAACTGGCTTTCTAGGCACCTGCTACAAACCTCTACTGACATCACTAGAAGCTGGAAGTGGTCAAAGCAGCCAGACTCACCTGATTTTTTTAGACTATGTGTAAATAATAAGATGTGCCCGAACAACCACACGGCACAGCCTATCAGCAACAGAACATGACTGCCAGCTAAGGCGATGGGCATTGTACGAGGAGTATCACCACTGCTTTGTTGTCTACTTGATTTTATGAGACCAAATACACCCACATCCTCTACTCATTCAGGAAGCTATTTGATCCTTAGGTTTCATTTCATTCCTACGTGAGTTCTCCATCTTGGAGAACATGGGGGGAACAGATGATTTTTAAAAGTCCCTTCCAACCCAAACCATTCCATGATTTGTCACCATCTTCTAAAGATAATATCTCAGGTGGAGTTGAGTCACTGCCTAGAAATACCTGAGATGGTCTAGGTGGCCGTAGTTTTGATGGTTGAAGGCAGCTGGGCAGAATCCCGCATCCACACAGTCCTCAGTTAGATGAGGTAACTCTAAGCTTTGTAAGCTTAATGTTACACCATAGTAGTTAAGGCACAGAGAACAATCCCTAGCACCAAGATTTGGAGAAAATACCAAAAAATGGTTTTTATACATAATCTGAATTGCATCTTGGCATCAGAGCCCTTGTAACACCATAGAAGTCTAAACTTTTTTTCCAATTGATGTGTTCTCCTGTACCTCCAGAAGAGGTTTCTGTGTTTGATGGATGTGCTGGCACTGCCATATTTCAGTCCCTCCATTTCTCTGCTTCCTTTTTTTTCTTCTTGTTATGTCTATTAAAGTGATTTACAACTTTTTCATTGTTCTGCCTGGAGCTTGGCCAACTCTTGAGATCAAAATCCAAAAAAATTCTGCTCAACAAAACATTAGGGTGACCAGAATGAAACAGGACCTGTGGAAAAGATCCATCTCCATGGAAACGCATTCACGTTTTCCAGTTGCTCCTGAATAAGTGAAGTTTGTGTTCTCTACTTCCTAGACTTCAAGTTCAAGCACACCTAGCCCTGAAGTACCTGTGAATACTGTTAGAAACATCAAGGTTTCTCTGAGCAGCACAGCAGCTTCACAGCAATGCTTTTTCTTTTTTTTTTCTTTTTTGTTTACTTTTTTTTTCTGGAAATCACCATCTGAGTTCTTCAGAAAATTTCTGCAAAACATACACAATCCACGAGGTGCTCATAAGAATTAGCCATAGTGCCTAAGAGTAGCAAGCCCTCCTAATTCCTCACGAATCACTGTAATAGTCCGTGTTACCTAACAAGCCCCACGTGTGTGACATTATTAAAAAAATACTTAAAGCTTTCAAGCTTGAATTTGCATAATATGAACAATATCCAGCCAAGTATTTCACTCAGTTTCTCCTGCACAAGCCTTTGCTGTCTCTCCTCGGCAGTCGCAGTGCAAGAAGACACCTCGCTGTGGGATTTTTGCACCTACAGCTGAAACAAACTCAGCTCCTGCCTGGGACTGTTATAGGCTTGTGCCTGTTTTCAGGCCACGATGTTCCAACCAAACAGGGCAGCAGAATGCCCTCTGCCCCGTACCAGCGCCAACACGGGCCTGGCTGGAGACATCTTGAGGCTCCAGGTCATTCCCACGGTATGCTGGTAGCTAAACTCCAGGGATCTGGATCTCCTCTGGGAACAGAGGGAACGCGCAGGTTTCATCTGGTAGAAGCACTCCTGACTTTCAGTGGGCCACGGAAACAAGTATAATCAAATCTCAGAGTGTCTGTGGTGGAGGTTAGGTATTTCAGTGTGTCATCTGGAACCAGGGTTCAGGCTGAAAATTATCATTATTAGCAGTATGTGTTAATTTTAATTACTCGTGGCTCTAAAGATGTGAGTGCTGCTTTATTGTGTTGGTTGGTTCCTTTAGCATAATCTAAGGGATCTCGAGCCCCCTTTGCACAATGGGTCCACATTCCCCACCTTCTCAGTTGGCACCTTTCTTTCCCAAAGCTGTCAGCCTTCCCAAGACTTGTTTACAAGAGGAAAAGGAAAACTGAATTTCGGACCCTTTGAGGGAAGGGGGCTCTTCATTATTTCCCTGCAGAGGGACCTGCAAATCCATGGATGTGCAGGCAAGTTCCTGCAGATGCCTGGAAGATCAAGCCATGCTCTCAGTGGCTACCCGGGGACCCATCAGCAGTGTGGGACCACTGGGCTCTGCATGGAGACTCTGCACCGAACACACGAGCAGGGTTCCCCAGCTCCTCTGGCAGTTTCTGTCCTTTCTACTTGCATGCTGTCTGCTTCTGGCTCACCCTCACCCTATAAGTAAACCAGCACAGACCCCATGGACAGGGAATATTAAGCCCCCACAGCGGATGATCTTCCCTCTTGTCTTTGCTCAGGGTACAGAAGGTTTTGCTCCCTGTGTCCCCTTCTCTCTCTGTGCTCCCCTCAACAAGAAAGAACTCATAAGGAGAGGAAAGATGTTTCACAAAGAAGCCTGGAGTTCCTTTTCCTGACCACAAGCTGGAAGGTTTTGCATCCTTTTTCCACTCGCCAGCACCTTATGTTCCCAAGTCTGTTTATTTTAATGTTTCTGTATAAAATTAATGCGTGTGGAAAATGAGGGATTACTAGAACTACCTGCTGGAGCCAGGACTGGTGGAGGTGGACTCTGTACAGGATTTTTTTCTTAAGTGGCTTTGCTGCATGCCGAGGTTCTCAGTTGCTGTGCTCTCTGTACTTGAACTTGGCATTTGCCCCATTGCAAACCCCCCCTGATTTACCAATGCAGTTTTCATTGTTGACCTGCAGCAACCTTTGTCCCTCGGCATCCTTCCCCAAGCACAGAAAGGCCGTTACCCACGTGTGGCCAGGGCCAAATTCTGTATAGATTTTTAGTGACATTTAACTGGGATAAAGATTAGACCTTCTGAACTAATTTTAACTTAACATCTAAACAGATCTGGGAGGTTTTGCCCTCAAGAGTCGCATGTAGCACCAGCAATTCCCCATCTCCAAGCTTCTTCCTGACTTATGGCAAAAGGACCTTTATTTTCAGCACAAAATGAGGAGCCTCCTTTTATTCTGTGCCCTTGCCATTCCTAAATTTATGAAAACAACAAAGATTATCCTTAAATTCTGTTAAAATAATGGCTCTGTTCTGCCACAGAATTCTTGTCTGAACTTCAGTAAAGTACTTTTAGCTTATATGTCTTCGTATCAATCTATACGTCATGAAGAAAAGGAATGACCCACTTTCCTGATGAGGTGGTGAGCTCCCTGCTCCGCAGCAGGGATCCCGCAGTTGGCTTTACAGACAAGTATAATAACCTCAAATGCAAAACCTTTTATACTTCGGCGATGAGACAGGATGCCATGGTTAAAATCCCTGCTGTGGGCCTGGCTCCAGCCTCTGGACAAGACTTCCCAAAATCCCGGCCTTGTGCATTACCAGCAAAGGGAGTGTACAAACAGTGTCTGTCATTATACCAGACAGACTTTCAGGGATGCTCAGCATGTCCCTTCCCTGGGGACCGGTGGACACCAGGGGTGCTCAGTGCCATCAGCAAGTTGTCTGGGGGTCACCACACGGAGGTGCTTCACATCAGCCACCTCGCCCTGAAACGCTGGCCGAGTCCTGCTGCCGGTTTTCACTGCCGTGGGCCCATCAGGCACGTCTGTGCCGCCCAGCTACGAGCAGCGGAGCTGACACTCTCGCTCTTGCAGTGCTTTTCTGGCAGTTTCTGAAAAAGCTTTAAAACGGATTCAACAGAGATGAATTGTCCCTGGCTACACAAGTGAACAGGTAGAAGGTGTTTGGTCTTCTTTCACTGTTGCACTAGACTCGCAAAGACCCAATAGCCGTGTGGATCAATAACCCCTGTGTTTTCAGCCCATGCTTATTAAAGGTGGTGCATGGAAAAAAAATAAGAAACTTTCTCTATTTATATCTGGAACTTAATGAAGTGAAATTATCACAGCCGACAGGCGCTAGTGTTGTAATTCAGAGACATGGCTTGGCTTAGAGCGATCTGCAGGCTGTTTTTATTCCAAATAATAAAAAAAAAAGGAGTGAAACCTAATCCTCTAATCAGTTCCAATTTACATATTCACAGGTCTTATTTCCAGCCTGCTGGAAGAAAAAAAAGATAGTGTTGGAGTCACGAAGCGATTATTTGATTAAGTAATTATTAATCCCAGAGTGCTCTGATTAATTCCGAGCAAGTTAAACAAACGTATTGGAGTGGGGCTGGTCACCTTCACGCCATTGTAACATGTAGGGGCAAAACTTGCGTCGATGTATTTTTTACCTGCTCCACACTGAGGCGTTTTGTTCTCTGAAGGTCGCCCATTCACTTCCCAAGGGGTTAATACTCTGCTAAATGAAGTGTTACAAATTTGAATTTTATCTGTGGCTAACTGCAATACCAAATGCTGATCCTTAGTTTCAGACTGGAAACTCCATCCTGGAGTTTCTTTTTTCACATGTTTAAATAAATTTTAAAAAACATAATAATAAAGGAAGAAGAAAAACTCTCGAAGTATTTTTAAACAAACTTTTACCAATTGCCCTGAATCTGTCAGGTACATAATTTTATATCTGAGAGAGCCTCAAAGGGGAATATATCCACTGATTTCAAAAGAGCTGGATACACACTTTAAAATATTATTTCTCTTCTGAAAAAAAGAACACTGAGAGGAAACAAGCCTGGAACTTGTGTTTGCTGGATGTGTTGGAGTTTAGGTATTTATCCTAAACCATCTTGTGGTTGGTTGCTCTATTTCTTCACACAGAAAACCATCCTCAAATTCACTAGGCAGTCCAAACGGAGAAAGCAGGAAGGTGAGGTGCAATAAGCCCACAGTAAGTAAATCTGAAGTAACCTGCATCCAAGGGAAGGGTGAGAAGCACGTGTGGCACCTCACCAGAACCAGCCTGTGAGCATCTCGTGGCTATGATGGAAGTCACCCTATGTCACACAGGTATGTTGTGCTAAAAAGCAGAGTTAGTCAGAAGTCTCCGAT
This sequence comes from Buceros rhinoceros silvestris, assembly GCF_000710305.1. Taxonomy (NCBI): domain Eukaryota; kingdom Metazoa; phylum Chordata; class Aves; order Bucerotiformes; family Bucerotidae; genus Buceros; species Buceros rhinoceros. The sequence goes on along the minus strand of NW_010390322.1, from coordinate 8,648 downwards.
GTTCTAAAACTGCTGATAAAAGCACTAAGTTACTGCATAGGGACAGAGGGAAGCAATTAGACTTCAACATGGTGGTTGTGCGTCAGATCAAGAGATTATGGAAGCTAACTTGTTATTCATCGTCCGTTAATTTACTGCTTAACCATATCTTCTCATCTGATCCCAGGCCCAGCTCCATCTGGTTAACCACATTAACCAGTGGTGGATATTTGGAATCAAGCGTTTTCACAATGTGGAGGCTGAGGCTGGCTTCAGAATGATTTGTTAATGAAATACAATAGTCACAACAATTTTTCCTGTAGGCATTCTTAACAACCCATGTCTTTCCATCAGCATGGTCCAGCAATAATACCTACTAAGAAATCTCAGATCTCCTGATTAAAATAAGTTTTTAAATTCCCTTTACAGTTTTTACATCAGGAAAATGTAAATTATCTTCACTGAAGATGGTTTTGATTTTTTTGTTTCAGTTAGCTTTTTGTTATTGCTTGTGGATCACAATAGAGCTCCCAGCTCACTTTAGCTGAATCCTTTTTGAGGAGATTTTGCAGTCTGCACATTGCTGCAGTGTGAGTAAATGCCTGGTCCCAGGCAATCCTCACAGCTACAACTTCCTCACTGAGTTAAAAAGCGCTGACCAAAGCCCACTTCCTCCGATACAGGCTTCTGTATTTCAGCTGAGCACACGAAGGGATGAAAAAACGTCAGCTGCCCCATCAGCTGGGGAATTCAGCATGGAGGGACCAGCGGAGGACGAGAGCGGTGACCCAAGGCTACAGCTGAAATAGCTTCTCGTGAGCAATGATGAGCAGAGCAATTATGGCACTGACACTATACAGTGAGTAAGGCAACAGATCCAGCTCTTCCCTGACTCTTCATGGTGGGATGTGAGGTTGAATCAGATCAGATTCTGAGGGAAGAAAATATTCAGAGGTTTCATTTGAGAAAGATGAAAGCTTTTGTTTTGAGCGAAATGGAAAGTTCCGCTTCTCCTCTGTTCTAGTGACGTCTTTGACTCAGTCATCCGTGCCATATTTTAGCATCTTACAGCACAGCGTGAACTAAAGGCAACCAAAATCTGCTTCAGAGCCAAAATAATTAATTCAGAATTATTAATGAAAAAATACCCTGAAACAGCTTCGGAATTGCAAGAAAAGCACAAAACCAACCCTTTTCCTGGAAAATGCTGATTTTGATTTCTCTTCAGAAAATATTTCCTTCAAAATCCTTTGAGCAGCTCTCTGCATGACTGCTGCCTCCCACTCGAGACTTCACCAGCACACAGGGAACCACTCTGGGCTGCAGGAAATCCTTGGGTTCAGGAAGGTTGCAGCAGATGTAATTTAGAGCAGACAGTAGCCGTGAGTGTTCTGTGCTACGAAATCTGTCTGCGACACCGTGGAGAATATATGAAGAGGGCTGTAAGAATGTCATCAGCAATCTCACTCTCTTTCAAAACTTCCCAAGTTTAAGGGAAACTACTAGTCAATGCAGAGGTCTCCAAAAAGAAAATAAGCGCTTAAAATGTGGTTTTATTTTTTTGTCCCGAGATCACAAAATCTCTCTGCCTCTTTGACTTGCTGTCACACTCATGAGGCGCCATCAGTGCGCCAGAGGAGAAATCTCACTGGCCTCTGGGCTGATTTTTCATCATGAAAATGAAAGGGAAAGCAGTGTTTCTGCAAGATCTAGAATAACACCTGCCTGCTCCGAGCTGAGACATTCCACCTTCACATGATCCCAGTCAAACCTGTCCCACACTGGCTGGGATCACCCATCATTTTTTGCAGAACTCTAAATGCAAAACCTCTTTTCCTTAAGGTTGGAATGGATGATTTCCAAGCCATGATCTGGCAATAGCTCCCTTGCCTTACTTAGCTCCAGCCTCTCTGTGTTTGATAAGTGAAGGTGGCCAAATAACACAGATACTGACTTGTAAATATTTTCAAGAAGAAGATCATGAAGCACCATGTATTTTGTTAACCACTGGGTCAGATAATCGACTGTTCAGAAACATCTGAAAGCCCTTTGGGTTCTTATGAAAACTCTAGAGTTGAGACAGGCCCTGAAACAGGTAGGTAGAACAGCCTCTAACCACTGAAGGGATGGTAAGAGTTGAGAACCTCAGTAAAACAGGGCATAGCTACCCTGAAGTGTCATATAAGAACACAATGACATCTGAAATGTGCAAAGAAGGACTCAGAAGAGACAATGCAAACCCTCCCAGTGTGACCACAGGTACTCCCCAGCCTCTCGGCAGTGTGCCACTTCGGCTGAGGAGAGCACAGCACCTGGGCACTCCGAGAAGTCAGATGAGGAAAGATTTATATTTGTCTGGTGCTCCTTAATGACCAGAACTGGGCGGTTGCTTTCGGCCCCGTCCCAAAGTAATGCGTCTGCTTCTTTAACCTTTCTAGTTTAAAATCACCTCATACCTAATGGACCGAAAAAGAACAACTAATAATCTGAGAGGGCGGAATAGAAAATCGGTCAGCCTGAGTCAGACTGTTGGACCATCAAGCTCAGTATCCTGTCTCTGAAATTCTGTCAGTATCTGACACTTCAGGCTTAGTTGGGATAATAAAACATTTTCCTCAACCTTATGTAACATCTCGGCCTGGCAACGAGGAGGTTTAAACACTGATTGCTTTCCACTCCCCTCCGTCCCATGAATGTGAATCTGAGTCTTTTCCAAGATGAACAACTCTGATGAGCTGGAATCGGTTTCTGGGCAGGATGGGAAAAGCTCCTCTCTCGTTACTCATTCCTGGAGAGATCTGCTAAACCTTTGCCTCCTAAAAGGGGGACTTGAATTACGATACATAAATCTTCATCTGCAAAATTCTGGGTGCCCAAGGACACCTTTTCATGGAAGGTGGAAATGCATGTCGTAAGACTTCATGTCTAGTCACTTTATTTTTCCCCCATCATGTCTACTTCCTTTATTTTTCTATTTGTTTAAGCTCTCCATTAGTTTATTAGCTTGACAGCAGCCCAGTTAATTAGACCGTCTTCCCTCCCCCGGCATAAGTGGTGTATGAGGCTCCCCAAATGCACACAAAATTTAGTGCTGCTGCTGGGGCACTTCTCAAAACAAATAAAAGATTTGCAAACCAGCCACCAAGCATCCAACGTAATTAAACTGCATTTGTTACTTTTTCAGCCCCCGCACACAATCGAGGCCTTGTGCAAAGCAAGCGCTCCCCAATCACGCTGTTTTTCTTTTGGAGGGAAGAGAGCCAGGACTCTTACCACCCCAGGTAACATAAGATCTCAACGAGCAGCAAATGGACAGTCGCAGCCAGAGTGAATGGACTGTGGGGAGATCTGTATGAATGTGAACATCTAGAGAGAGCTATAGGTGTATGCAAACAGGCACATACAGGGAGCACAGTTCTTCAGGGGGAAGGAAAAAAAAAGGCAGTGGAAAGCCTCCGAGAAATTACTGCTCCATGCACAGGTATGTAAATGACTCTGGAGTCTTGCTGTCCACCACCTCAATCAATTACAAGGTTATTCAAGATAAAACAAACATCATTTCAATTAACTGTATATACAGCAGTGGTTAGAGGCACAGGCAGGGAAGAGGAAGTGGGAGGAATTTTTGGAAAATAGAACTTTTTTCCTCCTTCTTCTGTAGATATGTACAAATAGAGGTTGCCTTGAGGTGCTGTGAATGCTCTTAAACCCCAACCTAAAGCTGTCATGCCTTAAACTAAAACGAAAATGGAGAGGAAAAAAAGGAGAAGAAAGAGTGAGTGAGCCTGGAAACATCTGTTTAGTTTGTACCAGCTCAAATCAATTATTTGCGAGAGCCAGTGGGAGCTGTAATCGGGACACATGCTCCAGTACCACTGATTCTGCTAGAGATGGGATATAGCTAACGTGTCCCTTGGCAATTCTCATCCGTACACATGGGCCTGCCTGACGCCTCGCAGCGTTAGGACACGCTGCATGTCAGACCTGAAAACAACCCGCCAATGATGGTGGTTGATGCCGATGGTGGTTGATGCCAATGGTGGTTTGAGAAGACAGAGTAGTGATGAAGACACGGGGACTGGACACATAACATCAGGGGTTGTTTTCCATCAGTGCCACATACTTCTTGCTTAACACTGAGCAAAGCATTTATCTCTTTGTTTTTCCCGCTTCTGTGCAATGGGCAACTCTCAACCTTTACCTCCCTGATGCATTTACAACATCATCTTTTCAGTCCACCAGCAGTGCTCCACTCCACAGCGGCTCCATTCTCCCTTGGGTACGGGTGTGCCACTGGACCATGAATCAGGTACTCTGATCATCATCCACCCTGTCCTACAC
>NW_010390322.1:877-4247 GCF_000710305.1 Buceros rhinoceros silvestris | reverse complement strand
CTACACGACTGGAGGCATCCGCTCTCCAAGGACATGGATGTTTGAAAACAGGGCACATAGTGCCTGGCTCATTATTGACTGAATGGAATTTCATTCTCTGTCTTTCTGGGAATTGGCCATGATTATATTTGTCAACTGAAATTACGGACTAAGAGTTTCTGGTCAAAAGGTCTTTCCTGCAGACCGTTCACCCACAATCAATACGATATTCAGCATGAGATGTACATGATTTTTCTACTTCTCTGGTGCATGCAGTAAAACAGTTATGATCAACTGACTCTTTGAAAAACATCATTCTTTATTAATCAAATATTGCTTTCGGGATGAAATACACCCAGGACAGGAGATAGGAATAAAATTTATAGCCACAACAACATAAATCACCATCCAGTCTCTTGCAGCTATGCTCGTGATCAGAAGTAATAAATTTATTGCAGTTGCACAGTCTTCATGGATGACTTCAGCCACAATAGCTGACTGTAAGCCTGCTCCTGGCCCAAGGCAACAGGGTAACGCAAGTGTATCTGAAACACCTTCACCTCAGTTTCACTCACCCCCACTTGGAGGGTGTTGGAAGCCCGTTACACCTCCGGGCCTCCTTTCACATCTCTTTCATTTATATCTGTGATGGACCAGAAACACCTACTTTCCCCCTTAGTGATGTTCCACCTAATGGGCAGTGACTTCTTGGGAGCAAACTCCACACTTCAGCCATGTCAACCTTCTCTTTGCTGACTACGTGAATTGAATTTGGGGAGGAATGGAATCGAACAGAGAGCTGGTAACTAGCACCCCTTCTGTAACGATTCAGACCTCAAACCCCCCAAATTTAAAGAGGTGGTTGCATGGTAGACATATTCAGGAAGATGAGGTCCAAGTCCTGGCCTTCATTTTGATGCCTAGTTAAATTTAGAAAAATCAACTCTTCCTGATTCCACTTCCCTTTGAAAAGTGTTTTTCCATCTTCTCCAGTAGAGTCACTGCCAAGAGTCACCCTAAACATCCAGTCAGAGATCCCGGATAGAGCACAGGCACAGCTTGCGGGGCGGGGGAGGCGGGGTGGGAGTTGTGTATTTCCCAGCACTATTAACAGAATAATATAATGAGAAATGAACTGAGGTTAAAGAATTCAGTACCTCGTGTATTTTCACTACAAACACTGACTGCATCAGGGGACCTGCCAAGAGGAGAGTTTAATATCGTATGAAAAGGAAGAATTTTCATAATGATACTTGGCAGTGCCTGCATCCCCCCCATGAATGAAGCTGCTGCTGCTTTCTCTCCTCTCTCCTATTCTCTCCCTCCCCTCAGCCCAGTGGCAGGACCAGTTATTTTCATTTTGAAGTAACTGGGAACCACAAGACCTAAGCTTGTTTCCAGAACTGGCCAGCCTTGGGCAACCCTTCAATGGGGTGGGTGGGCTCACACTGCCTACATTTAAGCACCTCCATTAGGAAGGTACATTGGGAAAGCAGCGTTTCAGGCTACGAAGCTTCTGTGTAGTCAAAAGGGAGAAAATGGATCTGAAAGGCTCCAAATTTTAGTCTGTGTGAACCTCTCTCTTTGGGTTCCAGATCTAGAGGACAAAACCAATCACCTCCATTGTAAGCAGATTTGAGATCTTTTAATGAAAACTACAGATACAGGAAGAATTGAGACCCCCTGCAACTCCAACCCAACCAGCTGTTAATGCTCGCTCCAGAAGGAGACACCACATCATAGACATTCTGTCTTCTACTCTATCACTCACATGCATATATACCCTGATACCTGACAACAAACATAAGACTTTTGGTACAAAAGGGCAAAGGCTTCCAAGGTCATAAATAATGTGTTGAATGAAGAGGTTTGGCAGAGACGAAAGCCATCACCAACATTCTGAGCTTCTGCAAAAACAGGGAGTCTGTAATAGGAAAAGGTTCACATCACTCTCAGAAATGAATCACTTCCTTCACCTCCGGGGAACACCAAAAAGATGGGAAAGGTGCTCGGGAGATTGGCTGCAGAGTTTAGGGGATGTGCCTGAGACAAACAGAACTCCCTGTGAAGGAGACACATGTTGATACAACTACTACATTTTTCTGGTATTTTCTGTTAAAGTAACCAATGGTCAGACTGGGTCAAGTGCAGGCCAGGTTGGCTTCACAGTGATTTAGCCTTTAACGCTTCAGAAGATGCTGAGCTTGGCTGGATCTCACCATCGATGGGCAACCCTGTACCCCACAGTGCCTGCAGAGACAGCAACCGGGATATTATTTTAACTGTGTTATGCTCTGTGCTAGACAAATGCCTGAGGTGCAGCCTCCTGACTTCCAGAGCTGTGACTGTCATGTGCTGTCCCTCGTAGTCTCTTTAATCTTCTTTGGTTGCAACACAAAAAAATGGAAAGTTTCAGCCGTTCTGACTTAGGGCATCTCCACAGCTGCTGCTTCTTTAAGCCCCTCTGAATGTCATTGTGTGACTTAGGTCAAACCAGAAGACAAAATTCTCCAAGTGAGCCAAGGGTTGAAGTCTTAATTCTTGATTTCTGGGGGATAGGGAAACTCCCAGGATACATTCTGGAGAACTACTGAGAATGATGAAAAATCTTTCTCCTTCCTTCTTTTTTAATCAGCATTTTCAACTTCCACTTTAGTTTCTGATTAGGAATAACCAGTTCTTTTATACCTGGTGGCTCTTCCTGAATTGCCCAATGCTGATTACACTCAGACGCGCACTCCAGGAGCGCCCTGGGTTAGGTATTCTCTCACAGTGCTGCTCGTTCCCATATTTCTCACTCCCATCTACTCAGAAACTTCATGCCATGAAAAAAAAAGAGAAAAGAGAAATCTATGCTTTGAGAAGGGTTAATGAGGTTTTCTATAACACAGATCAAATGTTCCTAATCTGTTCTGTTTCACTACACACTCAGCACTCTGGTTCCCAACCAGACAGTCCAGGCTGCTGCAGAAACCGGGCCCGCTCCCTAACGATGAGCTGGTCTCAGATTGGTTTTACCATTTTTATTCTGGCAAAACTGGATGTGGAGCCAAATTTTCAACTGACTCGAAGCAAGGTAAAACCTGACAGACTGCCCCAGCGTAGCTTTGAGGTGGAACAAATCCTGCGGCAAAACTGTCCCGCAAGAAAGGCCCGACACGAGGACAACCGTTCCTTGTGGGGCCGCGGCAGCGCAGCGGGCAAACCCCGCTCGCGTCAGACGACACGTGCACGTTAAAACAGCCCCGCTGGGACCCGCAGGGCTTAACAGCCACCCTCCCGCAGCAGTAAAACCCAGCACACTCCGTTCATTTTCCCTGAGGCTCCTAGTAGAAAGTAAGCAGAAAACTCTTCCTCTGGAGATGACGGTAGGGCTCTCATTTGCAAGTGA
>NW_010390322.1:0-661 GCF_000710305.1 Buceros rhinoceros silvestris | reverse complement strand
AGGGACTACGCCAGCGCCTGCGCGGAGACCAGGGGGCCCGCGGCGACTCAGAGGGATGGGGCAGGGAGACAGCGCCACGATCCCAGCTTTACCCAGTGGGTCAGGGGGAGCCGGACTTGGTTTTTTTGGGTTTTTTTTAGCTTTTCTCTTTTTTTTTTAACAAAATGAGGTGCCCCAGGGGAAAGTCAGCAGTCAGAAGCGGCCCCACCTGAGTGTGTCTTGGGAGGAAGCCTACTGCCTCATATTTTTTAAAAGGAAAAAAAAATTATAATAATAGAGCTGAGCCAAAAATATCAAGCAGTTCATAGCTGTTAAAAAGCCAGGGAAAGCTGAGTCGCACCCGTTCAGTGTTGTTCTTCCAAACAAGCTGACCACCCTCCCTTCATAACATTTTATTTATTAAGGCAAAAGTTGCCCCACTGGAATAAAATCATGTTACAGCCCTATGCATGTGCCTATATATATATAGATGTATGCATGCACACACACACACACGTGCTTATTTATGACCGTGTTTCTACACAGCATTCAGCCACAAGGTTCCCCCGCACATTTTGGTGTGTGAACTGCTGAGTTCGTTACACAGAGTGAAATTTAACTGCTGTGGAAGGGAACGAGCTACCGCTCGGCGGCGGCGGCGGCGACCCCGGGGGCTCGCCCC
>NW_010390321.1:62678-62945 GCF_000710305.1 Buceros rhinoceros silvestris | reverse complement strand
ATATAAATCAATGGTAACAGATGCCACAAAGCACCGATACCCGCTGCCAGAGTTCCGCCACGAGGTCATGCCACCGGGGATTCGCCAGCTAATGCCCTCACCTCACGCACTTAATGAACAACCACATACAAAGAGGAGTGAGTCACTCGTTAGGACATTACGATATGCAGAACTGCGAATTCTTCAAGCTGTAGCCGCACAGCTCCTTTGCATCGCCACAACGCTGCATTTTAAACACCAACAGGGACGAAACTGTTTCTGAATCAC
>NW_010390321.1:22491-62553 GCF_000710305.1 Buceros rhinoceros silvestris | reverse complement strand
AACTCCTGAACCATGATTTATTAATAAGGAATAAAGAGAATGAAAACAAACTTCTTATAAAATGGGGCTTGTAAGAGCCAAATTCCCAAAGTAAAACTTTAAGCGGTGTTCAAATGATTATCCATGTAATTAGGAAGACATCGCCAAATACCAACGGCCCAACAGCCAACTTCGGGGTGGTTCACGCTTAAAATACAGCCTGGCTCTTCACGGACCCCACACGATGGGACATCAAGCCTGTTTCTCATCTGTATCGCTTCCATCCTTTTTGATAGATCAGGCAATGATTTATTCTGCACTCTCATATCCTGCTTACACCCAAAAATTCACAAATTCATGGAAAAATCTGCTTCCAGAAGCAGAAAAATTATTTAAAATAATTATGCTCCATCAGTACAGGAAATGAAAAACTTCCTCAGAAGGTGATGAAGCTGCTCTCAGTGCTGCAAACCCGCCAAGACTCCCTGAAGTCTTGTCTCCGGGGTGCCCGTTCAGTCAAGGGTGTAGTCAGGCACATGGTTTTACAGGACAAACCCCTCCAGTTTGGTTAACAAAGGCACTCCGTGCGTTCAGAGCAGCAGTGGGTCCCTCTCAATGCTCACCAGAGGGTAGTTCTTTGAAGGAAAACAAGTTCAACCACATCTACTGCCTAATTCAGGAAAAAATGCATTTATTGATTTGAATTCCACCCACTAGGTATTGACTGGGTGAGGTATTAAGGCCTGCATCTAATTTTAAGCACTACATGGTTTCATAAAAGCAATTACTCATCCGGTCGGGCTTAGCACGCATCTTCAGAAACAAAGATGGACATCCTGTATGTTCCTCTCTTGTTTGGGTATGACTGTGGAGACAGTGGGCCCCAACAGTCCAGAACAAAGATAGGGAAAAATGATCAATATAAACAAAAAAATCAGAGCCTGACAGCTGCAGTGAGCACCCTCAGCCCAGGATGGTTTAAAAGGCACAAGGACCTCCAGAGGTGCTATGAAACACTCCAGAGGAACCAAGGAGACCAAAGGAGCACACAAGGTGGACTGACTTACACTGAATTAAGTTTCTTTCCCTTGACTGAAACACTATCATGAAGAACTCTGCAACAGTGCACGCTTTTTGCGGAAGCACCAGCTCCTCAGGAGACTCTGCCTTTTGCCGAATTGGAGATTACCCACCAGACCCCCACCGCCGCGCCTCTTCGCAGCACGCACCCAACACACCACGGCTAATACAAACGATACCGTTTCTTCGTCAAGGGGCACACGCTCGTTTGCCAGATTGCAAATGTTAGACTGCGTACAAAGGAAACACGTTTAAAAATCTTTAAACAGATGAAGTTTAGTGGAAACACAACCAGTATTTCCTGGCTTTCAAACTGTTCACTGCATTCTATTTACAAAAAGAGGATGGGGATCTTCAGGGTTACACCACACAACAGCTGTCTCTATAGAAGTGCCAGCCTTGACGTTAACAAGATGATAAACTGACTGACGAGTGTTTAAGCAGTATTAAAATTGAACTGGATTATACTAAGATTCAGACTTAGAGCTTTTATCCGTTCTCTCACTATTGAGTAGAGCCAGAGGAAGAGTAAAGGATGACCTCCTCTATTTTAGAGAATTTATTCTCTTTCCTTCAAAATGCAGAAACGTGTGATGTTACAACCACATTCCAATACTGAAAGCACACTCAACCAAATACCAACAAAATGTATACGCTTCATTTTCAAGAAAAGGAAATTGCCACTCACATTTTTCAAGTGGCTGATGTGGAATCAGCTGTGCAAACCACTTCAAACTGACGGACAACAGTAGGATGGAGGTGAGGGATCCAGTGCAACAACCCTGCTGAAGGGTGAAGAAAAAGATGGTCCCATGGGCGATGGATGGTAACCGTACCGTTACACTTGATAAGGATCCCGCTGGCTAACAGGAGATGTGGTCGTGCCTATGGGGTAGCTGTAAAACGCACCTGGGAGCAGAAGAGACCTGCACCACGGCCACTGCTGATCGCCAGGACCTCATGATTCGCAAGGACCTCATGAGGACAGTGCAAGATTTCAAAGTGATAGAAATCGAGACATTTTTTCAAATGAGAAGAGAAAGCCCAGACTGGTGATAACACACCCACTTACGACACATTAGCTGCCATGATGATGACACATGTCATGTCCTTGTCTACAAGCTTGGCCTTGCAGAGAGAAAAGTTCCTTTAAGACAGTCCAGCGTGCTCGCTTTCATAGGCATGAACATCCCGCTGGCCTCAGCTAGAACTGCAGTCATCAGAACATCATCAATGGAAAACAACCAGCTTTATTAATGCTGGACAAGCTACATATAGTTAACATTTACACCTCATTTTTTTAAATGTCTGAAATCTTGTAAATGTAAATTACATGTACATGTAAATTACAAATGTACATTACATTTGACATTTGTGATTGACCCGAGTCACACTCAGGTTATTGGCAATATCGCCTACCCTGTAGCAGAGGTAGGCAGAGATTTTGTATCTATTTAATGCTTCAGTGACATAGAAATAATAAGGGTGCCAACGTATGATAAAATTGTTCAACTGCCTTGTTTTTAATTAAAGCAGAGTGCAGCTGACTTCTGGGGAACAACATCTATCTTGCCAAGACTTGCTTATTTTACTCATAAAAATTCCCATTGATTTAAGGCCATTTGGCTCCAAGAGACTCATCTTAGATAGTGTAATGGCATTACACTCCTTTTGCAGCACCCTTTTGCTGGGAAGACACCCTTCTTTCTTCCCTTCTAAAACAACAGCACCTAGAACTACTCTGCATCAAGTCAGTAATTCAAATGAAGGAGCATAAACTGAAAATAGAAAAAAAAAAGCCATATGTAAAAATGCGTTATGCCCTGGAATTCGCCATTAGCCATAGCAGAGACATTCCTCCCGCACAAACAGCTACGCTGGGCTTCCAAAGCCAGACTAAATCTTCAGCCTTGCAGAGTAATGACAGAATGAAAAATATTTGCATAAGCTTGTAACTTGAGCAAGGGTGAAGCATGGGAATACAAAGCAGTCTTCACTGAGACAGTTATTCTGAAGGACAAAGCCACGCATTAATTGTGAAAAGCAGATACAAGTCCTGAGAAGTCATTTAGGCTGATGCAGTTTTAAAAAGCTACATACGCCTGCTACACGCTTAAAAATAATTGTCCTCACCTTCCAACAGCAACAGCCCCACAAGGCAATCCTAGTGCAGTTGGTGTTGGGAACGGAATGCTAATCCTGGAGGCACAGTGTCTGCATATGAATGAGCCCCTCTTTGGGTCCCTAACAGTTAATAATCTTGGATAAAAGCAAAGAGCAGGAGCGTTTCATCCAACACCGCCAAAATCCGGAATGCGTTTTCTCCAGCGTCGGCAGTTGACACAATAAAAATTTATTTTGCAAAAAGTGCTGTAAAAATAAGTATCATTTGTCTTCCTCGTTACAGGCTGGAAATTTGAAAGTGTGCCTTAAGCTCAAGGCGGGTCTTAGTATTTCCCATCTTAAAGAAAGAAATTCATTTTGCAGCTCCACACATCACTGGTTCGCCCGAGAACTGGGTTGGTAAAACCGATCCGTAACAACACTAGAAGTTTCTCCCTGTATAATTCAGATCCCCAGCAGAAAACCCACCACGCTGCAGCACCTTCCTCCTACATCCCACTGCCATCGACTCCCCCATCCCGGCTGCTCGGACGCAGTAATCTGTTCCCAAGAACTGTAACTGCACAGCAGGAAACTCAATAAACCTGTATCTTATCTGAAAGAGAAGCCAGTAATTGCCTGAAAGAAATGGATCTTGTTGCAGAGGGATGTAAGACAGTGTCAGATGGATTGTTAGGCACCCTGTTAAAGAAAAAAAAAAGGCAAAAAGCATCAGATTTGTTTGTTTGGGGTTTTTTGAGATTGGGATCTAGCAAAGATTTACAAACCCCACGATTTCTCTGAAAAAAAAGCCTGCCAATTCTTTATTTTCCTCCAAAATAAAAGTCTGTTTTAAAAGTTATTCCATGTTTTGGAAGCTCTGCACTGCAGACGGAAGGCTGGCGGATCAATACATGCTCTCACTCTCAAACTAATCTTCACCGGCTCCTGAATAATTCAGGCTCATTAGACTTCCAAGCTGTCTGGCCTAAAGGTTACGCAAGACATGCATCAATCTATCAGAAAGGTGGCAGACATTTTTTCATCCCTTTTCCATCCACACACGCTCATCATCATCATCATCTCAAAGCTTTCAGTTACATCATAATTAGTCCACAACCTTCTGTCCCAAATACTGAATCGATTTGTTCAAGTGAAAAACAACCCCCACAAGGCACCTGTGCGGAGCAGGGGGAGTACAGGCGAGAGATTCTTAAATGTAATTTTGTACAAGGCTGTAGACTGGGGGGGTTTTAAATAAAAAAGCATTAAGAGAGAACAGAAACACTGACAGAACTGTATTACTTAGATCCTGCATTTACCAGGGGGCTTTGGCTGTTCTCGCCTTTTGTTTCATCACCAGCTGAGATTCAGTTCTCACATAACAACCACGGGATATTATTGGTTTGGTTCTTCAAACTAATGGCGTTGTTGCCATCAGGTACAGCCCCCTCCCCTGCTATGGTCGGCCAATCCAAAATCACACCTCCATGACCTTTTCTGTGTGTAAGGACGCATCACTAAAGAATTACTAACGGACACAGTCAAAGCAGTTTTATTTCTCAAAACATTGCCACGTCAAAGCCAAAACTGATTCACAGGGTACATGGGAGACAATGTCCAAGCTACAGCTGTGGTTCAGCGTAGGAATTCCAGTCCTGGTTATACACCCCATCTGGGTGCCCTCTCCTTTGACCGATAACTTGAACTACTAGGAATACGGTATGACAAAAACTCCTGGAACGGTGCTGAGCAGGACATGTATTGCTCAGTTAGGACCATCAAGGAGTCTGGGTTAGCAGGATGTTACCTGGGTTTGCAGAGACTGACCGTGCAGCAATCGAGATGCCTGCTCAGGGGAGTTTCCTTTATGGAAGGCTAATTTGGTTAGCAGAGTCTCCAAATATTACAGCAGATGAGCCCTTTTCCCATTCTAGAGTGAAGTTCTGTTTGATATAGAAAAAAACCCGATCTAATCCGGAGTAATTTTAGAAAGAGCACCCACCTTGGAAAGCAGGGACTTCTCTCCCGTGGACAAACCACATGCGATTTCAAGCTGTGATTCGAGTTGAATGCAATAAATGGCTTGAAAAATTGAACCTCGCGTCACTGGTTGCCGAAGATAACTGACAGTGACAGGTTCCTTCAAAACCATGTCTGCATTTCCCTGAATGAGGAGTCCGTGGTATTTTAGTATCTACTAAGCTTACAGTATGGAACAACAAGAGCACTGGCCAGTTCCAAACTCGGCCCAAGCGAGATGAGTGCTGGCCTGAAGGAAACAGAAACGAATCAGCCAAGTTAACAGCTGTTGGTAGAAATTAATGCATCCTCTATCTGCTAAGTGTTCGATGGACTCAGAGGCCTCAAACAGCTAAAAGTATTCAAAAATACTTCATTTTTCCTCCCACTGACCACAGTGCAGAAGGAGCCATCCATTTCTCTTCGCAGGACCTCTTACAGGCTGCAGCTGCCCATCTTGGTTTAAGATGGATCACGTCACGCATGTTTCATCATCTGGATGATGCTGTTCAGTTCCAGGCACTATTAATGGTGTCTATCAGGCAGCAGAAAGTCCACCACTTCTACCACATCCGGATCATGTTCAGAAACCCCGAACTTCTCTAATCCCTGGCGTTGAGACCTTGCCCCTACAGTATTCTCTCCTTTTCTCTGAAAATTGAACCCACTCAACAGCATTTGGGATTACTGCAAGTACAAGGTAAAACTAAAAGGAGTTTTATCTCCAACTTTCAAGGCTATTTCTGCCCCATGCTAATCTTTTCAGAGAGAAAGAGCACGCACATGGTCCGTGTATTTTGGAGTTTAACTGTTTCCCTGTTAATGCCTTTCAGTCACGGTCTAGTTGCAGGAATAAACTTTTTTTGGTATTGCTACAAAGTGATTTAGCAATAATACAGGTGAAAGCAGGGTGATCCATCATTAACACAGACCTTCTCCAACGTGTTATTGTAGCACATTTAACATTCTCATCCTTGCTTAGAAAACAAAACTTCATTGAGACAATTTTTTTTTTTACTCAAGAATTTATATGAAAATGTTTCTGTTCAAGTCTGGGTAACCCCTAAAACGAACAGCTCATGTTCTGATTTTGCCTCTATTTCTGCTTCTCGGGCTTTACAAGCCCTGAGCTCCTGCCTCCACGCAGCAAAGCCATGACCACAAGGCTGAACTGACTCAACCCTCTAAACCTGCCTTTCAGAATCCTCTACAGCTGTCTTTTCATTCAAGAAGTATCTCCCAATCCCATTACTACTTAATCCCTTCATAATCCAATCAACCTCGGCAGCATCATGTCAGCTCCCTCTGTCAACACTGTAACCCTGCAATATTTCATTCTAGGGAGGAGGAGCACCACTTCCCTTTTCCAGAAAAACTGTAATTCCTACCCTTGACCCAGCTTTGTTCCAGATTCAACTTTGATTGGCGTAACTGCATTACAAAGACTGACAGTATCTTTGTTTTACATGGGTAAAAAAAAAAAAACAACTAAACTTCTCCAGTATCTCTAAGGAAATAAAATACCTGCATAATGCAGACAGTAATTTGGTTTGGTTTACACTTCATTTTTGCTGAAAAATAAAATTCAGTTGGGTTATAAGTGGAGTAAATTGTAAAGATACTCCCCAGAGGCCAAGAGTTCTGCAATTTGGTTTCTTTTCATAGGTATCTTTTTTTTCCCCCTCCTCCTCCACCTCTTATTCTTATGGAAGTAGTAAAAAACCCATCATTCATTTTCTGGACTATACAGCTGATGTCATATTACTACTGTTTGTGCATACTCCTGGCAGTTTCAAAAGAGATAATCTAAAATTTTTACATAATTTATATATTTGTGCTGCTGAGGTCTTTGCCATCTTCACCTGAAACATACTCGGGCAGGGAGAGACAGAGCTTTAAGCAGGCACCACACCAGATTCTTCGCATTTCTACTACATGGACACAGCAACTACCCAACTACCTCGCTAACATTCGCGTCAGCACCAGGGTGCCATCCCATCAGCCTTCCCCAGGGGTGCTACAGGACGGGGTACCCGCAAACAGCATCACGCCGTGCATGGCACTGTCCTACGACTTGTAACTGCTCCAGCTCTAACCACGTTGCTTCAAGCCGAATGGAAAAAAATCCATATATTCAAGCAGTGACCTCTAATGACTGCAGAGCGTATTAACTGGAAGTTTAACAAATACCCTTTGAATTTCAGGCACGAAAAGTTCACTAGTGTATTACACAGAGCTAACTGATGGGCTGTACCTGACAGGTACCTCAAACCCTGAAACGCTGCAGCCACCAAGCAGAAACCAAAAAAAGCTTTAACTGCTAATTCCTTCTGCCACTATCAGACAAAGGAGAAAAGATCACTAACATTGTAACCAGCTCGTTCATCTTTGGAGCACTAAGAAGCCGCTACCAGCCAAATGGAAGAGGTAAACTTAAGCTTTCCACAGTTTTCATCAAATTTTCATCATTTCTTCTAGTGATTTTCTTCATTTCTCTTAAACAAACTGCAAACAAAATAACCTCAACTTGTACTTAGTTACTAAAAATATGACCTTTTAAGGAAAAATGCATTTATTAGCTTTTGTCATTAATGTGCTATTTTTTTCTAGTTACTAACATTCTTTAAGAAAAGCTCCTACTTTAATGAGAACAGCAGGGAGGTCTAAAGGCGCTCCCTGGTCCAGGACACGAAGGGTTTTGTAAAGCTGTGACAGGTTCCTGCCTCACTTACGGCATTTCAGGTGTCGTACAGGATCATCGTACCCATTTATCATCATTCTTACAGTGCACAAGAGGACACAATCCTGTAACCATAGAAACATGGATCTTCCTGCGGATGTTTTCTGCCTATTATATTAAAAAACAGAACTGAGCCTTGTTTGCTCTCTCACAACGTTGTCTCAACGCTACTTGGAAAGGCAAATCCCACGTTCCTGTCAAGCCAGTGCAGTAGCTCGCAGCCCCTCGCCTCCTCTCTTCCCTGACGAACACAGCATGGCTTGGCTTGGCATTTGAGCCCCTTCCCCCTGCTATCTGCCACGGATCTTATTTGCCACCCACCCAGTCTAAGAGCGGTCACCGGCACACTCATCATTTGGGACTCCCAAACTTGGGGTGCACCTATTCCTCCCTCCTACCACGCAGGACCTTTCTTCAGATGTTCTACTTTCCCTCTAAGAGCTGGCGCTTCGCAGAGCAGGTCCCCTGGGACCTGTAAAACCATCATTTGCCACAATTAGCAGACGAGCAATGAAACAGTGAGACTGCAGTCGCGGTGGTGAGCGGCCAGACGTAGCCCCTGACTGACCGGGAGTGCTGCATCCATCTTGGGCAACTGTCTTTTTTCTCTTCAAGTAAAAATAACTGGATAACATTAAACAGCTCAAGGCTGAATTCTGCCAATACCAAGAGATACGGTTACTACTACAACTCTCGAAAACTTAGGTCTTAAGAATACATATTTATGTATTTAACCATGAACAACTGGGACATTAAAACCCGTATTTTCACTATCCATGGCCAAGCAGTAACAGCCAATACCTTCTGACAATCTTCAGTTAAAGGCGATGCAGAAGGAGGTTTAATGCTATTTAAAAAAATAACACATTGAATTAGACCGGGGCAGGTTAGCAGTAACCGTTACTGTGCGTATGCCCAGAAAATACTTCCACTCATGCAACGCATTCTGAAATATTCTCTGCTTCCTAAATGCTGCACAGTCCCTTCAGGTCTCTGAAAATTCAAGGTTTTCCGTGGGTGAAGGACAAAGCACTCCGCTCCATACGCAATTACGTATTTACTGAAGTCAGATCCTAGGGAGAATAAAAACCTTTTCCTCCCCTGGCAATATAGTTTAAATAAATCAGTAAAACATGATAAACCACTTCAGCATTTACCACGCAGGGTTTACTGAGCATATCACCTCAAGACTGCTAAAGATAATGATTGATACAAACCTCCAGTCACAATATTTACAAAAAACGTACATTAGGCAACATTAACATGAAGGCACAGAGACATTAAAACATCGTGAAGGTCCAGGAGGAACTTCAATCACGCCTATCTTACATCTCCTGCAATACACCATGTGACTCTGAGTATTCCCATAAATGAATGTCAATGTGACACAGCCAATGACAAACCTTGCTGGAGGAACCCCTGTATCTCACAAGCTTTGCAGTTCTTCATATTTTCATGTTTGATTTTTCCACTCATGTACATTGCAGTTCGTTTCCTTTTTTATGTACAAATAAAACTAAAAGAATTGGCGCTGAGGAACCCCTTAGTTCTTAAATCCAAAGCTATTAACTGCAATTCAGCCTTTTTAAACTCTGCTTATTTCAGCTTAAAGAAAATTTTTCTACGTTCCCAATGTACTTAATCAGTCATTATTTAAAAAAAAATTATCACAAAGGCTTTTTAAAATTCAAATATGAATTAATTATCCATTCTCAGTGAAGGAAACTGTCTTGTAATTCCAGTGACTGATTCTGGACACTGACCCAAGGGTGAAATTTTATTTTCAGTTTGTATTTTAGCTCTGCCACACACTCAACGTGAACTCCTCAGTGTGAAACCAAACAAAATCCCCAGTAGCCAGTTTAAATTGTCAGTACAGTTGAACTGCAATAGAGCATAAAACACCTGCTTAGGAAGTTGCCACCTACAGATTTCAGGAGCTACTCACAGGCAGCCGCTGCACGACAGGCAAATTCCACGTGTTTCCAAAGGTTTTAGGCTGCCTGTGTAAATCACCCTCAGCGAGAGAAAAGTGCCCCCAGTTCACCGAACGATCAATGGGGACAACAGCTAATTAAGATGACAGCAGAAGGCGGATGCCACGAAGGTTCTCCAAAGGCTCTAACACACGGAAGCCAACACCACACACTCCGCTGGTGAAAGCCCCGAGAAAAGCGCTGCAAGTTTTGGTAAGACTTCTGAAAACGTTCCTAATTTCACAGTTTGACTACCCGGTGTCAGCGTCCGGGGGTTGAGGTTTGTTACAGCTTTTCTGCTCTTCGGTATTTTCTCACAGTGAAGTTATTACTATACCATAACCAAGCCACCTTTATTTATCCCTTTTGATAGGCAGAATGTCAAACCTATCTGACAAAACAACCCGCAACCGTCACTTCATCCCCAGCATTGACTGAAAACTTAATAGGTTAGAGAAGAATAGACTTTTTATCTCCTCTTCTCACACAACAGAGATAACCACCAGGTTATTTGCATACCTCCAATCTGAAGGTCTAAATATTTTGGCCTAAAATTGACATTTCCTTTTTCACTGCGATCGCAGTGAAGATTCTAACCAATTCCTTTGTAAACCAGTGGCTCTGATATTGCCGTTCACATAAAACATTTAATAAAACTCCTAACGGGAAGGAAGGGTAAATTGGTTATGACCGTCTAAAGGTTCACTCACACCTTGAACTGCAGAGGAACGCGAGCCGTGCGGGACTGGGAAGGGTAATACTCTATTGCACTGGTAAGCTTCCCAGCTCCAGTCAGGATAAATATAAATATAGATCTTTGTCTGTTTATTGCCCGTTTATAGGAGGGGACATAACGAGTGTCTCGGACTCTGACGGCAGGATCACAGTGCTACAGCAGCTCCAGGCAACCCTTCCACTCATGCAGCAGCATCACACCAAGCATCTTAAGGTCAGGATAAAGGGACAAAGGTGACAAGAGCAGTGCAAGACATGGACCGGTTGGAGCGAGTCCAGAGGTGGGCTGGAGCACCTCTGCCATGAGGACAGGCTGAGAAAGCTGGGGCTCTTCCACCTGAAGAAGAGAAGGCTCTGGGGAGACCTCAGTGTGGCCTTCCAGTACCTAAAGGGTCCTGCAAGAAAGATGCAGAGGGGCTTTTCATCAGGGAGTGAGGGGATAGGACGAGGGGTGATGGTTTTAAACTGAAAATAAGATTTAGAGATTTAGATTAGATATTAGGAAGAAATTCTTCACTGTGAGGTGGTGAGGCACTGGCACAGGTTGCCCAGAGAGGTTGTGGATGCCCCATCTGTGGAAGTGCTCAAGGACAGGTCGGACGGGCTTTGAGCAGCCTGGTCTAGTGGAAGGTGTCCCGGCCGATGGCAGGGGGTTGGAACTAGGTGATCTTTAAGTTCTGTTTCAGCCCAAACCATTCTGTGAGTCTAAGTCAAAATATTTTCAACTTCTACACACTTTTCATCTACAAACCCTCCCAGAGTCGAATGGTGACTGTCAAGCAAAGGAGAGGAGCCCCTGGTTAGCCCGGGTGGCCTGCAGCCGGCAGGAGTTCATTTTGCCAAGAGAAATAAAGAAGGGACAATCCTTTTGGCGGAACCACGCAGCAAGGAACAAGTTACAGCCCGTAAGCGAGGCTGGAGCTGGATATAGCTGCAAAATCAAGGCAGAGCCAGCAAACCAGGGACTTCTGTAGCCATGCGTGGGCTAACTGGGGGATGGGGCAGCAGCACAAGGCAGGATGACCCACAAGCCAATGGTGCAGAACGACTGTGCATGACAAGGTGACAGCACAGGCAGGCAACACGGCGGGGTTTTGTGTTGACTTACAGCTCCTTGTGGCATTAAATATTTCCTTGCTACCAGCCCTGGAAGAGATTCTTCTCAAGAGTTCATCCATGCTTAATCAACGGCAGGAAGACCAAGAACCAGCCAACAGGAATATTTAAGCCTCTTCCAGGAGAAGGACCTCAGACAGTCACAGCAACTAGTGACAGCGCTTTCGGTCACTGATGTTGTGATGTTTGGGGATTCCTACACTTAAATTCCAGTTTCGGTGATATCTGAGAAGCAGAGAAAAGTTTGTGAGTATGTGTATATGTATTTATGGCTCAAAGATGGTATGTGTATTTAAAAAAAAAAACCAAAACACAACTTTCTTTCAATCAGCTTCATCTGAAAGGAGGAGAGTGTGTTCCTCGGAATGCCTCAGGATTCAGCCCAAGGAGGAACATTCCCTACGCCAGGACTGAGCAGTCCATTGTAAGCAGAAAATTACCATCATGAAACATGAAGATTTTTGCATCCTCCTCGTCACAAACACAATGCCTATTTAGATTCATGGAGCACATCACATTTGCATCTAAAACTGGCTTTTTTCTCCCCATTAGAATCCTATAGGGCCGGCTTAATTATCGCTAATGAGAATGGGTTTTTACATACTACCTGTTCATTTCTTTTCAGATTCGTTTTTAATACCAACCCATACCCCTTGGGAAAATGACCATTATTATCAGGCAGGCCTCCAAGAAGCACAGAATAACAGCTGTCACTTCGGGTCACCATAGCAACTACTGTAACTACACCAAATTTGGTTCAACGGGAGAAAAAAAAAAAACCTGTATACAGATACACATGCAGAGGTGATGATAATAAATGACCTGTTACACAGTTCAGGGGATTCTCATTTTGATCACAACATGCTTCCCCCCTCTTCTGCCAAACGCAGCCCAGCGCGCCCCAGCGCGGCAGGGATAATGCTGCAGGTCGTCTCCTCGACAGCACCCATCACCCGAACTCACAGTGCTCTGAAATACCATGTTCTCTCTCATGGTGCCACCAAAAGCAAGTTTGGGGGCATTTTCCCTCCCTCTGTGGACACAGATGTGTTGTTTAGAGGCTTGTGCTGTCACAAAGCCACTGCTGCTGGGGGACCAGCCAAGCAGCCCTTGCCAAGCCAAGCTGCGAAGGCAGCACGGGCCACCAGCAGCCACCTCCGCTTTCTGCTTGTCCACCCTGTCAAACACGGACACAGTCGTCACTGAGCGCACTAAAGAGACCGCCCAGCGCTGTCAAGAGCCATCATATCGCAGGCTGCCAAATAGGTGGTCTAGTCACACGCCGTAACCGCGCCGGTTCCCAGGGGATGCGCCCATTTAAGTCGCATTAACGTTAGCGGGAATTATGTGCAGAGCACAAAGACATCTGAGTGAAACAAGCTTGTAAGAGCGAATCCACCGTCAGGAGCAACAATTACACGTTTGCCATTATTTTCGGTGGCAGAAAGGTTGGCTCCCAACTCAGTTAAACCAGCTGATCCATTCTTCCAGAAACAGGAGCTCAGAAGGTGAATTCTGAAAATTGAACGTCTGGCTTCTGAGTCTCCTCATTTTTTCTGCTGTGATATAATTTTTATCTGGAAGAGGTCAAAGTATTTTATGAATACTAGTTCACAGCTCCTCACATCACTAACGCACCCAGGCATCCTAACTCGCTTGTGGACAAGCAGAACTTTGCCACAGTCACCAAGAGACAATTTCTGGGCCACCTTCTCACAAAAAGCACAACAGTTGCGCTGGAAAATCTCCTTTAGCCGGAATGTGATATAATTTTTATCTGGAAGAGGTCAAAGTATTTTATGAATACTAGTTCACAGCTCCTCACATCACTAACGCACCCAGGCATCCTAACTCGCTTGTGGACAAGCAGAACTTTGCCACAGTCACCAAGAGACAATTTCTGGGCCACCTTCTCACAAAAAGCACAACAGTTGCGCTGGAAAATCTCCTTTAGCCGGAACTTTCCCCTTCTGATCTACGCTGTGTACTTTATTTTGCACTCAATCCTGTGTTTAAATACACAGCCAAGCTTAAATGTTTTCCTTCTTGCCCCCCATCACCCCAACAGAGTGAGGGAACACATTAATACCTATGCGCGACATTTGTGACAACAGACTTGTAGACCACCAACTGTCCTTAAAAGCATTATCACGCACTTTGAAACTGCTAAGTTTAAGCTTTCAGTTATTTCACGTTTCTGAAGTCATATTTTCTGACTTAAATTGTTTTAGTCATTTTTTCATACTGTCAAAACCAACCCTACAGCAGGACATTCTTAGCAAAAATAAACAATTTTTAGTTTCATAATTTTCTAAATTCTGTTCTAGTCACTTTTAATCACCAAATTCACCACCTCTACCAGCAATTAAACATGCCCAGACAATTGTCTGCTCAAGTGAAGGCATCAATACTGTCCCAGCTGGAGAACAATGAAAATGCTATGGTAGACGACCCACTGATGAAAAGAACGTAACAATGTTTTCTGATGTTTTATACCTTTCTTCTGCATTGTGGCTTTTCTCACCTTTCTAGAGAGTCAAAGAGACCAAAGTCCCTGAATCTGGACCCAGAAAGAAGCAGCTGCGGAGAGTTTTACTACGTGAACTGGAACTGAATGGACATTCTGAATTAGCCAGGGCAACGCACCTGATAGAAAAACCTCCTGGGACAGCTCATCTCTTACAATGCTATTTTCTGAGCTAAACAATGAACTCCTCAAACTTTATAACTGGCTGCAAAAAAAGAACCTTCTTTAAAGGTTTTCTCTCATCATTTCCTTCTTTGGACCTGTGTTGTGAGGAAAAGAACCAGAGTTGCTGACTTCACTTTCCTGCAGGATCAGGCGCCTCCAGGGTCCTCTCATTTCCAGCTTTGCCAAGAGCCATGGAAACACTAACTGCACTATTCCACCTCCCACAACTGCACATCTTATTTGCTTTTTTGATTATAGGTACCTCTAAACAGAGCAAGATACAATAATGTTCATGGTTTTCTTTGAGCAAAAATAGGGTTTAATATCATTTCACCATAGGGCTGTTTTATAACCGCCTTGTCTGTGCTAAGTATGCAGCATCAGCACTTATTTTGAACTCAATTACAGTAAAGCTACACCCAAAACTGCATGTTAACCACAGGTTTGCATCACAAAGAGCTCAGCACTAATACCAGTATAAGAAATATCTGACCTGCCTTGACCTGCTCCTTTCTCCTCCACCAGATCACATAGTTCACCACCCCTTCAGCTGGGAGAGCACGAGGTTTTGTGGGGCTGCGTTGAGCTGAACATCTCCGATTCCTCGACAGCATCCACAGCCCCATCCCTGAAAGGCGCACTGGTGCCACGGAGCAGACAGCATTTCATGAGCTGGTAGCAGGATTATTTTAATCCCCACTGAACATTTTACGTGTGCAAACTACATTGTTAGTGGCAGCAAATTTTAAGGCTCCAGAAACCTGCTCTGCAGGTACAATCCAGCATTTTTACACAACGCCCGCATCACCATAAATTACACACCATCTAATCTCCCTTCTTTGCAGTTCCCATGCAGCTCCTATCTGTTTCTTCAGGGACAGAGAGATGGCTTAACAACAAACAGCTTGGCGCCAGTTTCACCCAACTGGTTTAAAAGGAACGATTTAGTTAAACAAGAACAACTGCCTGGTAAAGCTGCCGATTAAACAGCACTGGTGTAAAAGGAAAACACGCACCACCTCTTGCTCCTCATAAACAGTGGTAACACCAGTTCACGTGTAAGAAATGGATGACAGCTCCGAATCTTTGCTCTCATGTTTTTTCCTGACCATCTCTGGCACGGTGCCTCGGTTTTAGTTAAGAAGAGAATAGCGCAGCTTGGGGGACAGGAAGTCTCTGCAAAGATGAAGCTGGCTATGAAACGCTGGCTTTCCTCAACCCGAGCTGACTGAACGGGAGCCCAGCCACTCCGATGGCTGCAGGATGTGCTGGCAGCGCCAGAAGCCAAACACAGCTCAGAAAAAAACAGATTATTCTTCCTCTCCTCCTATTGAGGACCACTCTAACACCCACAATCACAGGGACCCAGTTGAGGTTTTGACATTCTGTAGCTTTCCCCTAGGGTCACAGGTTCTGTGTCCTGTTTAACCACATGCACATGAAAGATGCACATTAATTGCTTTAAAAAAAAAAATACCCTCATTACTCTGAAAAGACAAAACCAGATCAGAGTGAAAATCACCAGTCTGGGTTTGGTCTTTGGGCCACAAGGTCTTTGACTTCCAGCTGTCACACAGGTCGACCACTAGATGTAAAACACAGCTGGATCAGCTTCACAGCGAATTCTGAAAGATGCCCCACTACAAGCCAAATTATGGTCAGGAACTAAGCCCATGGGCACCGTATTTAAGGGCCTTTACAGCAAAAGTTGCAAGGATAAACCCTGGGCCAGGAAGAGATATTTCAGTTGTAGTCTCTGTGCTTTCACTGATGAGCAATAATTATAGTTCATAGATGCTAAAAGAGTTCAAACAAACCTCTAAGTAATTTATCATAATTAACATAACCTTAGATATGATTCGAGCTTTTGGTCCTCAGCTCATTATTCATGGGCTTTTCTAAATTGTTCCAGTACATTAATTTTCTATTTTTAAGCAAATCTATAAGCAGTGCCTATAAAGAACTACACTTCCCAGTTTTTTAATATACATGCACATTAATAGCTGAGACCTTTTTTAAGCAGTATTGAGTCATTAATTCATGATCTGCATAAATGATTAGCCAGGTAGCGCCTGCTTTGCAAGGCACAGATATGTCAGATTCAGAGGATTGAGAGTATGACTTGGGGGTGGGGAGGGGGGTCCATCCCCTCTTCAATTTAACCAGATTTGTCATTCTAGCATGCGGCATGGTACGAAGACACACAAACTAGGAATGACCAAAGTGAAACGTGTCCAGAAACTACCAAATCAACTAATGATTCATCGGAACAAATACAATACTGAAAATACATTTTAACCAATTCGATTACCAAAAAATCTAGGTATAGCATTGGTCGTGTCAAAAAACAATGAATAAAGGGAGACAAAATGTGAACTCCCTATAGATCGGGCCAAACTTCTATCAAATATTAATCGTTTCCATCACCCTCTCTTCATATCAACTGTTTTCCATACCTGTACTTTCCCCATTCCAGCCTCATCAAAATGTACATCATCCAAAATACGGTACTCGCCTGCCAGGGCAGTTAAATGGCCCCTGGTCAGCACCTCAGAACTAACAGCCAGAACAGGCAGACGCTGGCCCTCATCCTTACTCTGCACAGTTTAGATCAGGAAAGTTTTCCTCTGCCTCTCCTTACAGAAAATAGCTGTAGGGTGAGCACTGCTTATGTTCTGGAGCAGACAGTGGCCAACAACACGTAGCTGATTAGCACAGGTTAATTCCGGCATGATATACTTAAATAGCACATGGCAAGCATAAGGCAACGCATCGAGTTATCAATTATAGAATCGTAGAACAGTTTGGGAAGGGACCTTAAAGATCATCTAGTTCCAACCCCCTGCCACTAGACCGGGCTGCTCAAAGCCCCGTCCACCTTGGCCTTGGGCACTTCCAGGGAGGGAGCATCCACAAGTGAGTTTGTTCTCTCAAATACAGCAAAGTCTCTAAGGTGGCCACCAGCTGAAAGGAGAGCTGTTGCCACCACAGCAGTGCACAGATGCTTGCTGGAGTCAGCTCAGACTAGACAGGACCCATTCCAGTGCCATTTTGGAGCATGAAGCTTTAGCTCCAAGTGGAAGACACCGCAACAAGGAGATGGCTCCTTTCTTCTAGTCAACACAGAGCATCCCTCCACCATCTCCACCAGCAGCAATAGCTACCCAAGCAAATTTTCCTTTAGAATACATCAGAGCCTCACTAACAAAAAAATATTAAGTGATCCTTCCAGTCAATAGAGCCCACAGCCAAGTGTAAAATGACTAGAAATACTTTGATTAATAGGGAACAAAGAGAAATTACTGTCCAAAAAGAAAAGCAGTCAATCACAACCTTTGTTAACACGACAGTAATTGGAGGTCCTGACACAGTAAAGCCTTTTCCAGCTCCTATTCAAGCAGCCAAATGGCCCCTGGAGGCATCTGAAGATCAGGGTGGCTAAATCAGGCCAGTCCAGTTTATCACAGCATAACAAAGCAGAATTAAATTCTTTGTCTTTCCCCGATCACAAAGCACAGCGTTGTTCTGAGAACGAAGGACCTTAACGCGCTTTGTAAGGCAGACGTTTCACCAGGAGCTGGCGATTAGCCAGCACGGATCTCTGTCACTTTTTCAAGATAATCTGGTTAAACAGCTACATCTTTCCTTATTATGTTTTTGTTTCCATTATACACATGAAAATTAGCTTAGAGACTAAGCGGACTCATTTACATTTTTAGGGATGTGTTTTATCATTGTGCGCAGATAGGATTTGCAGCCTCTGCTGAACGCGGTGTGTTACCAACCCACTCGCTTTTCTCTGCCCAAAGAAAGAATAAAACGACATTTGCACCACACAAGCAGAGAATACAATCCAGCTTTCCAAGAAGAAAAGCCTTGAATTATCACACCTATCTAATAAAGCCAGGGAAAACTGAATCATGGAGTCGTCGGGTTGGAAAAGTCCTTTAAGATCATCAAGTCCAATTATTATAATAGATGCTGAAAGCGAAGTTTCCCCAACACTAAGAAAATAGCAGGAGAACGTACAAACATTCATGTTGTGGTCACCGCCTTTGCGACTGCGCTCTTGTGAGCATGACGTGAATCCCCCGGGAAAGCAGCACAGCATCAAGTTTTCCACCACAATGGCAGGTGTCCGTAGCCGTAAATCAAAACAGATAATTTACAGAAGTCTTGTTGCCAATCTTGTCACTAGCAGCAGCGAGTCTATGAAAAGTGTGTTGTACTTGGTGCTTACCTTTAGGCAGAGCTTTGAGAAGTCTGAGATTTAAAACAGCAAAGCGCCAGTGTATATTAATCATTGCTGGAGAGAAAAAAAGAACCCAAGGAAGGGGATAAAACCCAGGAAACGCTGTCTCAGTGTTATTCCAGCAGTTCTAGAAGCAATCCCAGGATACCCATGTATTACCACCAACTCCCATCACTTAACAGCTGTGACCAGCGAATGGGAAAAGGTACTGATGGAAGGTACAAATGGCAGAAGGTGTGAACAGAACGAAAACACTACGGATACACCTGAACCACCCATCCCATCCCATCCTCTGAGCTCTGTGGGGTCAAATGGCCCCTCAGTCCGTTTCATAAAGGACTGTGATCACATCACTAGCGCAGCATCAGTGTCAACGGGTTTTATATACCTGCACCTACGGTGTCAAATGATATTAAATTGCTGTACCTAGGTACATACGATCACGCAAAACGCCTACACGCACACGCACAGCATTAACTCCATGGTCAGTAAATTGATCTGTGCTGAAGTTACCAAAGAAACCACAAGCTCTGGGAGAGCTGCACCTTTTGCAGAAGAAATAAACTGGAAGAACAAGCAGTTTTCACCCTGGTTGCGTACATGTTAAACTGGCGGAAAACTGTAACTTGATTTCACAGACATTTTGCAGCACAACTATTCGAGCTTGCTTGATACGCCAGTTTGGTCTTGCACGTCCAGCGATGTCACTTAAACGATGACTGAGCTGTCTCACACTTGTTCACGCTGCATTACTTGTCTCCGGTTTCATCGTGGCATGACAACAACTTACCCAAGAAACAGGTAAGTAAAAAGCAATTCCCACACCTTGTGTTTAATTGCCCTGTTTCGTCTCCACAATCACTCCCTAAATCCGTTTGCTTTCCTGCTGTGAAAATTCAAACAGACTAATAGGCTTCTCCATCTCCGCTAACAAGAGAATTCCATTTTTAAGGTCTTACTACAGTACGACTATGTGTCAAATTCATTGCTTTTCGCTTGGTTATTCAACACACCCTTTGAAAAAGAAAGTTATGCAGAAGAACACAGCAAGTTTTAATAAAAGTTAGGGGCTAAGCATAAAACAAGAAAATATTATTTAAACTCAGATGTAATGAAATATTGACTGATGGCGGGGGGGGGAAGTGGCTTTGTTTAGCTTCAAAAACCGGAACATAGTTCACCTTAAAGCCAAGGAAAGACACCACAGTAAAACCAACTTCTCTAACAAAGACAGCTTGTGTTCCTGGGAATGCTGCGCCAGTTACACTGGCAACAGCTTCAAAAACACAAATATATGAGGAGATACAAAAAAGGCAGCTGACTCCATTCCAAAGCTACAATAAGTCAGACACTTGTCAATGAAAACTCAACCGCACAATATCAGCTATGATTCCTTGGCAGCAGGGACAGGGGAGCGCAAGGCTCACAAACACCCTCGTGAACGTGAACACTAGTGACAAAATGGATTTCAACGGTGTATTTGGGGCAATATCCGAAGCACGGGTTTCTAATGCGAGGAAGAACATCCAGCCCAGACAAATAAACCAAGACGCATCCCGAGGAATACGACCAAAGGGATGCACAGAGCGGCAGGAGCCAGAGAGGGAGGGCGGAGGAGGACCTCGGAGGGTGATGAATACTGGAACACAGCTACAATTTGTGATAACATTTAACCCTCTGCCCTCAATTTAGACTCTCTAAGACAGTAAATGAATACCAATATGTCAATAAGCCAGGACAAACACAAGCCCAGACAGAACAACAAAACCCCTGCCCCTAACAGCATCCATCCCTCTTTGTCTTCCAGATCACAGGAGAAGCCAGGGAATGAGAAGCCTTTAATCCGCAGGCGGAAGAGTTAAAGCCAGCAGAGCCACCCGCACCTGCGCCAGCGGCTCATCTGCTCTCCCCACGCTCAGCCCTGCAGGTCACTGCACTTGGAAAAAAAAACAAATAAAGTCTGTCTGCTAGCACCAAGCCAGTATCTGTCACCGCTGCAGCTGTATGCCGCGGCAGCTGGCGTGAGGAGAGTAATTGCTTGTTAAGGAAGGATTTATGAAATATGCAGGACATGGACTGAACATACGCAGCTACTAGTTTGAGATCAAATTCATTTACCTAGACACAATCGCTGGGTGGAAGGCAGGCAGAGGACCAGTCCAGTGGCCCTTCACTCTGCCAGCAGGGACACAGCGGAACTTGTGCTCTTTGTGACACATCTCAGACCACGACATTAGGAGGAAATTCTCAGATCGATGACAACTGTGAAGCATCAGTACACAGAACAAAGTCCAGAACAGGGAAAAAGTCAATTAAATGTTGATTTGCCTTAACATCCCCAAGGGTAAAATTGCTGACACCTCCAACATCCATCCCGCTAACCATTTGGCCTGCAAAGCTCCCCAAGGAAGGGACGGTGCCAAATCCCTTCTTCCAAACATGACTATTAGAAGCCACTTCCCTATCATCTGTCGCACCGTCGCCCCAAGGCTGCTGTGAGATGGCTGGCTCTTCTCAATCCCCTCTTCCATGCTGCCCGAATCGAGCTTTTGTCTGATCCGTGATGCCAAGGCAGGCCACGTCTTCGCATCTTCTGCGTGGCTGGATGAGAAATGAGGGAGCAGCAGCAGTTGGCCACCAGGCTGCGGGGATGGGGAGGAAAGTTGCCTTTGTTTGATCCCAGCATCAGCTGAGAAGAGTCCAGCTGGAAAGAAACCCCCTCTTCCAACCTCCCTTGGACACCTGGACTAAGCCATGACAGCCCTTCTCAGGGGGCCGGGGAGCACGCAGCTCCCGCCTGCAGATACTTCTGGCCACTCCTTAATTAGCAGCAGCAATTTGCTCCTCATCACTCCCAGTGCTGTCCTGAGTTATTTTGTTATTGTTTGCTTCTGGGTTTTTTTGTTGTTGGGTTTTTTGGGAGGGTTGGTTCTGGTTTGGGTTGGTTTTGGGGTTTTTTTGTTTTGTTTTTTTTTTTTTCTAAGCTGACTCACCTTGACATTCAAGGGCTACATTTTATTTTCAGCTCAAATTAAAGGCTGCTGAAATCCATCATGGTCTCACGTCCCTGCATGAGGAGTCAGCTCTTATCTCTCAGTGGGGGGAAGTGAAAACAGGCTCGGTTGCCTAGAAAACTGAATGAGCATCTTTTAAGTAAAAGGCAACTTCTGGACTGCTAATTCAGGAGCGGAGAGTCCAGGCAAGAGGATGGTGCCAGTCACTTTGCTTTCAGCATCCACAGGGAGATCCTCCCTAGGCAGATCGAAGGGTAAACAGGCTGAATAGTGACCAGGCTTCTTTTCAACCAAGTAGCTGCAGATGCTGCATCAGCATCGGCCTCCCCGGCTCAAGATGACTCCTTCCTGCTGGGTCACAAGGGTTTGCACATCCCACACCCACAAAGACTCGTTCATTCGTTTCGCTTGTGTGTGGCACCACGGGTACCTCTTTGCTGCAAGGGAATCCAAGAACGAGCTGGGGGACACATGGCTTATCTGAAAGTGGATGTACAGTAATAACCCATCACACACAGTATTATCTACCTTACAACAAGCGTGGGTCGTTCCGCCCTCAGTAAGAATGAATTACACTGTACTGTACGGAGAGAGCCAATCTAGGTTTTATGTAAGAGAAAATATATAAAATTACAGACTTTACCATGTATTCACTGGGTGTGTTTCTTCAAATTTATAAAAAAAACCCATGGTTAACAGCATTTCAGGAAAAGTCTGCTATGAAATTTAGTATTAGATCTAAAATCCATTTCCATCTGAAATGTTTTCCCTGCTGAAAGCAAAATCTTCAAGATATTCCTAGGAGTTATTCATATATTACCTGTTGGTCATGCTGATAGCTATGCCATAAAAGAAAAAAAAAGTAAAAACAGCGTTTTGAATATGAGCTGAATTTTGATAGTACCAATGTGAAAGGCTAAAAGCAAATAGCACATGAGAAGGAAGTACCAAGGCAGCCCCACAGTGGTGAGGAGCATTCAAGGTAAGACCCAACTCCTCGAGCAGCGATTGCTGAAATTGGTGGGGTCAGGCAATCACCAGGGTAAGGACCGGCTCTTACTGTCGTCCTCCACCAGCTTTGAGTCACTATATCGCCACAGGAACCCCAGCTCACCTGGGAAACAGAAAGGGAGCTACAGGAAGGGCAGCAAAGGGCTGCTGCAGGTGTCACGGCATTCAGCCCTTCTCCGCGAAGCGGGTGTCCCCAGCCAGCCTCACCCGAGCGCTGTGCCAGCCACGGGGAGCACATCGAGATACAGATACGCTTCTGCTTCCTCTTCCTACCTTCAGGGCTTGGCCAAGTTATTTAGACCGTACCTTTGAGGGCAGAAAGCGCACCACACAGAAACAGCTGATCTGACTTTGCTCCTTTGTATTAAAACCCAGGAGGATACAAGACACGTTACACCTCTACTGAGGTGGCCAACGATAATGCTACAAGCACTACGGTTACAAGCAGCTACAACTCAAGTACAAGCCATTTGGGTTTGGTCTCCACTAGGACTGGATGTTAAATAAGTATATATAAGTCCAGAACCACTACAGACCTACAGTATTTGTATTTATTTTAGGGAAAAGCAAATAAATTTGGCCCCAGTTTGCACAGATCTTCCTGCTACTCTTTTTTTAAAAAAATAACATTTCTGTCCCTATCTTGCAGAAACACTAAGCATAAACATACGAAGGGTTCTGGGGCATTCAGAGGCTAAAGTAAGTGATGAAACACTGGTAGGGTGAAAAGGAAGAATTCATCAGCACCACGAGTTCTGTCCTCATTGCTCTCTGGTCTGCCCACCCACCCCACCCCCTTTTTTTTTTTCTTTTTAAATCTCTCTCTCTTCCTGCTCGTTTCCTCAAGTTTCTTTGTTCTGACATTTTTCTTGATGCAACAGGCTCAATAACACGTAACTCAAGAAACACACCAGGTTTCCCTCCCTTCCCTGGCCTCAAGCATTGGAAACAACATCTACCATCACATGCCACCAAACCACTGACCTCTGCTTTTTAGAGCTGATGAAAGCTTAGATCATAGCGAACTCAGTCTATGGTAATTGCCTCTCCTAGGCCAAATATTTTACCTACCATCTCCCATGACCATGGGGTGAGGACATGGACATCACACACTGCCATCAGCAGTCTCACAAAGTGGAGAGAACACAGAGATGCTTGTAATCATGGACCCTGTCCTGATCTTTCTTTGCACTCAGCTATCCACGTCTTAATTTAGAATCAGAGTGGTTTGGGTTGGAACAGACCTTCAAGACCATCTAGTCGAATCCCACTGCTATGGGCAGCACACCTTCCACTAGACCAGGTTGCTCAAAGCCCTGTCCAACCTGGCCTCAAATGTTTCCAGGGATGGGGCATCCACGGCTTCAGTTTAGACCTGATTTTAAATGATCTGCTTGGTGTGCCAGCTCACCCAGGGAAGGCAGCAAGCTCTTCCCCGAGTCCTTACTCCACCTCCATGGACAAAAAGCCCACTGCTCACCGCCTAGCCTACCGCCCTCTACACCTCACTGCCATAGGAAGAGTAATTTCCACTTTCTCCCCTCCTCTTCCCTCAAACTTTAGAGGGCAGTGAACAAGAGCTCCTTAAAAAGAGCAGCACACCCCGGGCTTGCTCGCGGGCTTCAGTCCCAGCTGCACGCAGCCAATTTCCACCCCGCTCCCCAGAGACGGCATTATCAGCGCCTCGCCAGCCGAGAAGGTGAAAACAAGAGAAGGCAACTGGTAAGGGAAGGAAGGAGAAATCAAATGAAAAATAACAGAGCAGCTGGTCAGTGAGACTCGATTTTCAAATCTAATCTCGGTTTGTGCAGTCAATGGGGGAGAAATGCCACAATTTGCATGACAACGGCCAAGCGAACTGAATAGTGGCGAATCAATTCTGCAAGAGAAGATAAAGCTGAATATACCTAATATATTAGCAGCAAGGTAGAATCCAATTCCCATAATGTCTGATGATATTGATTAAAACCGACACTGTTTTATTATTATTATTATTCCTTTTCCACTTAGGATGTGGGAATAACTGAGCCATACAGAGATGCAGTTGTCTCACACAAATGGAAACATACTTGGCTGTGGAAGAAAATAATGTAAAGTCCACATCCATTAGCAGTAACAGCCCTAGTAAATATTAGGGCTGACCATTTCAGCTCGCTTGGGCTCCAGGCAAGGATACAGGCGACTTTAATTTATCCCCATCAGGAGAGAAGTA
Organism: Buceros rhinoceros silvestris; assembly: GCF_000710305.1. Lineage (NCBI taxonomy): Eukaryota > Metazoa > Chordata > Aves > Bucerotiformes > Bucerotidae > Buceros > Buceros rhinoceros. Next base: position 37,621 of record NW_010390321.1, on the reverse strand, counting down.
AATAGCCCAGCTGAAAGGAAGTATTAGGTTTTATTTATGGCTTAGATTAAAATAAGCACCAAGCACGGTATCTCTGACTTCCTTCCCACTTATTTAGATATTCAACTGTCAACGTTGACTTGCTGTTGAATTTAATACCACATTTCACAAGAAAATTTCCTGAGAGTGTGCACTTGTCTATAACTAAAACCAATTCTTTGTAACTCGAACAAAATCCTTCTGTTCCTTGATCACCAGCGTCATTATCTCATTTAATAATCTCCTTTTTAAAGATGACATTACAGCTGAATGAGAACTGCTGGTCTGACACGGGAAGCACATTCAGCACTTGAAAAAAGAAAGTACCTACCAGTGATGTTGCTGCCTGCTTCTACATAGAAGATAATTGGAAAGAAAAACCTCTCTAAGTTAGGATGCCGAAAAGTCCACTTCACTTTTAACAACTGGCTACAAAAAATAATTGTTTAAGTTAAAAAAACCATAGAGTTTTCTGTGCTTTTAACTACTGTGCATGTCATCGCAGATACTGGAGACAAAGACCCCCTCAGTCCCACTTGCACCGCTGCAGAGTTGGAAGAAGCATTTCCCTGCAATGCACAGAGAGCCAGAAGCTTCACCTAGTGCCTCCTTGAATACTAAACACTTCCACTGGTCTATGTGGCGACGTTGTCCTTGGACTCGGAGAGATAGCAATCGGCCACAACAACGTGCCAAGAAAGGCAGATCGTTGATGCTCGTGGTTTTGAGGGTGTCCTAAGGGGTGCTGGAGGGAAGCTGGAGAAGATGAGGGGGCTCTCAGGTGTGTTTGCAGAGGAGCAGGGTCCCTCTCTCCTTACAGTCATCAGGGGAATGGGCCGGTACCACCCTGCCCTCGCACATCCCCTGAAATCTGCCCTGGAAAATGCTTCCGTTTCCTACCTGCCACGTATAATTACAGATCCCAGGCAGAGACATGTCCGAACCTGCCTGATAATCCCATTTCCTCCAGCGGGCAGCAGCCTTACATTAATATATATTAGTTTTTGCTACCAACTTGAGTGGAGACGTAAGTGACATTTGCTCCCCAAAGTGAAATTACACATTTATATACAGATTATCATGCTTTGCCATCTCATTTTTTTACAGCAGTTCCGCTGTCAATCTCCCTCACTCCAGGGTGAAAGGAAACAGATCTTCTGGGTTTAACAATGAGAAGGCAAAAAAACCCAAGAACAAGCCAATGTCAGCAGCAGGGCACTGAGCCCAGCTTACGGAACAAAAAATCCAGGCGTGAGACTGTTTTGAACAACGAGGACTGTGCTTTACCAGTTTGCTTTCACTGGTTCCTTCGGGGAATGAACCTTCACTAAATTATCCCTCAGAAAAATGGACAGCAATAAAAAAGATTTTATCTTCCTTTGTTTTAAATAGAGAAAAATTCTGTAAAAACAAGGCTTAAAATTGGGGTAACACACTAATGGACCTGTGTGCCCCCACATTTAAACTGCTTCAAAAGCCGCTTGGAATACACAGTCCAGAAATTCCGATCTTTCCACACTTCTGATCTTGGTTATTCACTTTTTTAAAATAAAGAGTCCAGCAGCTCCCAGAACTGAGCTGTGCAGTACAGGAGAGGAACGCCCGGCTACATCTCGACCAAACAACTCCAAGTCCCTAAGAGGGAACGGAAAGTGCTGCTCGTTTTACCTGCACTTACATTGGCTCAAATAGACGAGTGACGTGGAAAACCAACATTCCTATTTCATTAAAATACGGTGATGAGTAAAATGGTCTGGACAAAAGGAATTAAGTACTCACATAATGTTTTTCTGTTCACAGAATAATTTTTAAGACAGATTTCTATGTACCCAAGAACGGATTGTAGTTTATCCACAGCTTGTGGAGAACTCCACCGCAGATCCTATCCAAACTATTAGCAGTTACCAAATGAAAAGTCTTATTACGAGTAACCAAATTTTTTAATTCAACTAGAACATGTTTGGTTTTCCCCCTAGGTTGGATGACTTCAACTTTTAGAGGGCATAATCATTTTTCATTTTAAGTCAACCTAACACCGTACTGAACCTAAAAAAAAAAAGTTTTGCCTTTCCTCCAAGTCACCGACACCGTTACCATTCCCCCTGGAGTGACCATATACACCCAAGTCCCGAAGGCAGATCAGCTTCCTCACCCTGACAATGGAGAAGCTGGAAATGAAGTGAAGAAAAATGGCTGTATAATGGATCTGACTTACCTTAAAGATGAAAAAGGTAAAAATATTTTATGAGGTTTGCAAAAGTGGCAGGACTGGTGTGGCAGAGGGCCCGCCCTGGTTTCCGTAACTCACGTCGATGAGTGAACTGCTCTGCTAGGTATGGGCATGGCTTTACTTCCCTCCACTAGCCCTGCAGGTTTCTTATTCTGCATCTAGCACAGCATGAACACACTGTGATATAACCTCATGCAATATGCATCTTCTCATGCAGTACAGAGTCAAACATTAACGATGAGATTTGTTCAGACCTTACTCCTGAAAAATATTCTTGCTCTCACCATCCTTCCTTCTCTCCAAAGGCACAAGCACGGGATGGATTGGAATCGGATGGTTTCTGGATTGAAAACACATATAACTGAAGCACAAATAAAGGAAAAAATTCTCAAAGATCTAATTTTTAAAAATCTAAATTATTGTAATTGCTATAAAATTATTGTAATCTAAATTATTATCATTTTGTTCAAACACATGCCCACTTCTGCTTGTGACATTTAAACTCATGATTCTAAATGGAGTGGCTGTAAGAATACTTCCCCAGCACCCACCTCCCCTGCACGAACAGGAGTTCAAGTTGGTTTAGGTTAAACGAGCAGAGGCACTGTGATACAGATCCCGGGGTTTGCAGGATGCTCACTCGTCACGGCTCTCATCCTACTGCTGGTCTCTTGGCAGCGAACAGCACTGTTGCAGTTTCAATCAACTTGAAGACTTCAAATCCATCTACCTAAACATGTAGAAACTCTGTTCTACGAGGGCAATTCCCTTCCATGCCAGATACTAACACCAAGAACCATTACAGACTGGAAAATCGATTTCCTTCATGTATAGAATCTTAAAACACACACATACAACACATGAACACACGTCTCAACCTCCCATTTAAAAAGGATGGTACAGATCAACATGAAGCTACAGCTGCCAATAACATTACAGCTCATTTTAAAGAGTGTTCGTGAAAGTTGACAGATAATTAACTCATTTCAACTAGTTCTGCTCTCGGGTCTGAAATATAACAGTGGTGGTATTAATACATTGACTTGAAGAGTTAAATTCTCACTGGATTAAAAATTAGTACAGTTAAATCTGTTCCAGACAAAGAAGAGGGAAGAGAGAGCCAATTCTCTTGTAGTTGATGGAGTTAAACTGGGGTAAATGAAGGCAAAAGGAGCCCATGCGCTCGTGTTTGCGCAGGTACAACAAAGGCTCAACCCAGAAACGACTCGCGTGCCTGGCTCTGGGAGAATGAGATGCTTTCAGGAACACCAGCGAGATCTCTCCTGTAAGCCAGCCTCCAGAGACGGAGATCAGAGCCATTAAACAAGGAAGGAAACCCAACTCTGATCAGTTCCAGACTGCCATGACTCTGCCCACGCCTTAGACATGTAAAATGAAAGTGGTTTTAGCAGGCAGGTATGGAGAAGGTGGGACCAAAACCTTACCAAGTGTTGTTCCGCTCACACCACGGTCCCCTGCGGGACAGGGGCTGTGAGAGCCAAGACACCTCGTGCACGGAGGGTGCGGGAGCTGCTCCCACTCACTGCTAAGCATGTGCAGGAGATGCAGGAGACCATCACCCTCGCTTAACTCCTCAGTGCTCTTAGCAGCGCAACCAAACCAGAGGGTGGCAAAGTTTGCACTTCAGAGAGCACCAAGTTACACATCTGTTTCTGCCAGCGCCTCAGTGATTTCATCAGATTTTCATAAAAACCTGCTCCTGATGCCTGCCCTTCGAGGCCAGGGGAAACTCAATATATTCCAGAGGAATAATTCCATCTGGCTGAAAACCCCCATTTACATCGCCCTGTGACACCAGAGCGGCTGACAAAGGAGCTCTTTGCTCTCCGAGATGGATTAGGGGACGTTTTACTGGCAGCTGCACAGTGAGCAGTAGGTACGAAGCTGTCTGCAGAGAAGGGGATACTGAGAAACGATGTGACAAATCAGAGCAATAGACAGGAAGGAAAAAATAATACATATCCTTCAGCATCAGTCAGGGACTTAGCTAGAAATTCTCCTGCCAGCTTAGTTTCTGCAGCGCCCAGAGCGACCAGCTTCCCAAACGATTGGTTCACTGAATACATTTACAGTGAATAATAATCAACTTCTCAGCTGTTTCTGACTTATGTTTTTATTCCTTAAGCCTGTATCAGAATTCATCAAACACGTGTTTTACTGCTAACAGGGCTTAAAAGCGAAGATCACATGCAAACGCGAAATAACGCATACATGAAAGTGATCCAGACAGGAGGTTTACGTGAGATATTCCTAAGTCATACCACTGACAAGTGCAAAAGAAGTCTATTATATCTGTGTGCTGCTGCTTTTTCACTGGCACCTCTAATGAAAATTGATTTTTTTTTTGTTTGTTTTAAACTGTGCAATGCAAGAAACTGCACTCCCAAAGTCCTGCCTCCCCTTTATTCAGAGGCATTGTTTCCCTTTTAAATCATAAATATCTTTATGGCTCTGGCTGAGCTTATTTTATTGAAGGTTTTTTGCGCAGACAAGTGAAATCAGAAAGTTAAAAGAATCAAAGCTTCAAAGGAGTCAAAGAGCAGTCCCAATGAATCCACGATTTTCTGGTGCATCATTCTGCATCAGATGAGTAATCCATCGATTGGGACCGCTTCCAGGAACGGACCATCTGCTCTCAGCATGACCACGCTCGTGGAAGCTGCACAGAGCATTCCACCTTCTCTTCGACAGTTCTAGAGAAAAATAAGAATAAGGTTTCTAAAAAGAACAAAGCTGCTCCACCTGAAATACCATCTCTCCACAGGTTCAGTACACCTCACTTGCATTCGTGGCCTCCTGCCACACCTAAGTGTCATTTGACCTGGAGGAAACAAATGATACTGATGGAAGAAAACGGATTTTTAGCCATGAGACCACAACACTAAAACAATAAAGTCACAGATAAGTGATTGAGGGAATTTCCATATGTACAGTGTCTGAATTCTTCCTGATTTCACGCCCCTGCTCTATCAGAAACGCCTCAAAGAGCTGCAAGGCAACCACAGCATGAGAAACCCCCCGTCTCTCCCCCGCCCTGCGCGCAAGGCTACAGGACAAAAGCCCCTTACTGCTCCAGCAAGGCCACTCCGTGGCGAAAGCCACATCTGAAGGGGAGAAGGAAACACGCCAACTACTTTTGATGAAACCTTCCTGCAAAGTCAAATCCAGGCAACTGGCTGACGGGGTGGGAAATCAAATGCTCCCTCCACCAAACAGGTGGGTGCTGCCAGAAGAGGTGGTCCTGCTCCCGTAACCCCAGCGGCAGCACAGATGCTCAGCTGACCCTTACAGGAGTCAAGCTTAAGAAACCAAACCAGCACAAGGCTTCAGGTTTTGACTCAGGGGCAGGAAAACCTCACGGGAAGCCTCTAGCCGGGGGAAAAGATCAATTCCAGCATTTCTGGGAGCAGCCTGCCACTAGGTCAGTGCTCTGCACTTTAAAATCCAGCTGGGAGCCAATCCCTAAGAGGCTGAAGTCACTCCAGGATCCCACGAGGATTTTGATGACACAGGGTTCCAGCTGAGGCACAGGGCAGGCCATGGCATCGTGTAGCTGACAAGAAGGCTCAGCTGCCCTCCGAGGTGGTGAGAGTGCTCTCAGACCCGGTGTCCTGCTGCCACGGGACGGGTGAGGTCCCCCTGCTGCCTCACTCCCACCCCAGCCAGTGCTCTTCCACAGCTCGACTTAGCCACCACCCCAGCAGGGGAGATCTCCACAGGGCTTCACCTGCAGACCTTCAAGTCAGAAATCCACATACTTTAGGTGCTACAGGAGGAAGGAACAATTTGACACGAGAAAGGAAAAATTGAAGAGACTCGCCTGCTCATCGCCCTCCTTCCCCCTCTGTCCCAGTCAGTTCCAATAGGCAGATTTTGAGCTGCCAGATTAATTGCTTGGCTGGCAGAAGAAGCGGCCACCAGCCTCCCCGAGGTCCCAGCTGCTCCTCCCCTATTGCTATCAGGGCTCCCATTAGAGGCAACATATCCTGCCCTGATTAAAATGTTTTCTACGCATGTCTTACGCCAGCCTCAGACTGCCAGTTTCAGAAGACTTGCTCTTGATTTATATCACAGTAAATGAGAGGAGGAGGCAGTTAAGTGGAGAAAAAAAGCAAAACAATGACGGGAGGGCGGTATATCAGAAATATTTGGACCTTGAGCTGCAGAACTATGAGACCTACAAGCACTACCCTAAAAGGTAATTCATTATCTTAGAAATCTGAAATATTTTTCCATGAAGAAAAAATGTTTTAGTGTTTTAGAAACAAACATGCTCCCTCCTTAGATTCATTTTGAGCTACCAGGATCCGCTATCACAGGATTAGGGATGATCCATGCACTCAGCTGCACATTCCCAAAGCATTGCAGAAGGTAAACAGGATGTCATGAACACCCAGAAATGGGATTTACAGTTAAGAGCAACCACCTTACCTGCCTTTCCTTTCATTACAGTATTTCAATATAACATTAACACTCATTCTTTGTGTTGCTGCTAAGTCTTGATTAATGATCCTTGTAAACATTCGTTTGTCTCTACCTTTTGGACTTTACCGAAAGCATCTTGACCACAAAAAACCCACAATTTAATAGAAAATACTCAACTGCCTCCAAACAGGGGAGGAAAAAACCCCGAACTAACCTAGTTTGGATAACTGCAGCTCCAGGGTCTACTCCATTAACCCATGGCAGTGAGGAACCATCTCCTCCCAGCAAGGGCTCACAATAATGCTGGAAGTACCAGCAGAGCTGGTTTAAATAGGATGCTATGGCTTACTGAGCTGCGGTGTTACAGGACAGCAGTTATCAGTGCTACAGAGTTGGTGGTTGGTTCATTTTTTGAAGGACCAGCTAAGTATTTCCCCTCACTCTTCTTCCCTTAATAGATAAACCGTCTGAAAGTAATAATAAAATCTATTTGATCAGTGTGATACCCAGTTGTCAGGAAATAATTGCCAGATATTAAGGGAAACATACGGCTTTAAAGCCGTGCTCGCACCAAAAGAAACACTGAAAAAAACTCACTCCTGGTTTTTGTTCATTTTTTAAAGAAAATATTTTGCACCCATCACACTTCAAGTGCTACAGAGCAGCAGTGTCTACAGCATCGAAGGGTATCCCTACCCTGGGTACAGCCTCCTGATCCAAACCAGACCAACACCAAACAGAATCACACTCTAAATGACATCCTACAGCACGGAGCAAAAATGCAAGAGGCAGGATGAGGCCTGAAGTTCATGTTAAATGACACGCTCTTATTTAGTCAGTCACACACGCGTCACCAAAGGAAACGAGGCTTATCTGCTGAAACTGTTCCCCTCCCTTGCAAGCAGTTCCCTTCCTACACTCCTTCCCCCTGCAGCCGAACTGCGGCATATGGTACACGTAGATATCAATCCTCGCCTCCCAGCGATACTGTGGCTCCAGCCCTCCTCGCTGTCCTCCTGGTAAATCAGCTTTTGCCAGCCACATTACACTGCTCTCTTGGCAGCGTTTCCCACGGCTGCTGAGCAAACGTGCTCCTCTTCCGTGTGTTCCCAAGCGAGGATGCCAATCTTTGGGCACCAGCCTTCGGCATCAGGCCAGATGGAGGATTTCTGCTGTTCCTCTGCTTGATGGACTTGAAGAGCAAGAGACCATGAACTGTACAACTGAAGAAATAAGCATTGGTCTATCACACAGCAGTAAAACAACCTCAGATTAGAAATTAGAGATTTTAAAAAGAGGACCACGAGTGGAAAAAAGCACACCCTAACAGGAAACCAAAATGTAAAACTCCTCTAGAGAAATAAATGTAACTTACCATCCAGTACAGGCAACTGAGGAACACGGAGACACACGTTGCTGCACTATCTTAAAGAATATGAACACTGCTCAGGCCTCATTTGTGGAACAGAGCGAGGGGTGTGCAGCTCAGCATCTCCTTTAGGAGCTGGGGAATTCCTATCCCAAATCTCTGACATTCATCTTAGGAACTGCCGGTTTCTAATGTGGTCCCCATAAGCAGGTGGCATCTTCTGAAGAGAAATGTCCCCCACTTCTTCCCACTAGCTCATACTTATGCCCACGCCCCAAGCTTGAACCATTCCCCCAGATCTCCATCACCCATTCATCAGACAAACGGCTGCTGCTCATTACTTGGCTTTCAGGAATACTAATTCTGTGATTCTGTGATTCTGTGATTCTGTAATTTAGGGCAAAGCAGATAACTCCAGGTGGGTTAATTAGACAGGCACAAAGGGAAGAGTAACCCTTGCTGGACAAGTAACAGCTCAGCAGTCACACAGCCTGCTACACCCCGATACTATCCTGGGCGCAAATAACAACAGTCTGTGCCTGTCTCGCACGTTTACCAAGAGAAATCTGGCATATGTTCGACTGTGAATAATTAGGACAAACACAGAACTCTCTTACTTCAAGGTAGCTTTTATTAGAGCTCCTTTCCTCCCAACTTTTAAAACGAGAGTAAGATGACAAGATACAAGACCATCAAAACTTAATTCAGCAAGCGGCTGAAACAGATGATCGGGTAGGAATTGCAGTAAATAAAATCTCCATGCAAACTAAATAATCCAAAACAGACACCAAACTACGCTTTGGGAATCTGTTCATCTGTAAAAGCATGGCTATTTCAGCTTGTCCTCCCTTTCTTCTGAAGTGATTTCGATGTGAAAGCTTTCTAATGTAGCCCAAATCCAGTTTAGATACTACAGACCTGAATCCTGATGTGTGTGAAGACCTGATCTTTGAAACATGCATTGGTTTTCCTTTTCACCAAAGAATTCTTAGTTGTAGAAGAACTATGTCCACAGAATGGAAGAGAAGCCACATAAAAATGGAGGGAATATGCCTGATTTCCTCCTTGGTTCCTTTGACACTGAGTCCCCTGATTTTTAAGTCCAAGTCCTGCCATATTTAGAGGTTTCAGAAAATCTCTTCTCCCCACCCCAAATCAGGTGTCACCCCAGGACAGAGCCAGGAGCCAGGCTCACAGGCCTCCTGGCACCAGCTCAGATCCTGAAGCACCCCTGTAATTCACAACACCAAAGGCAGAGAGACCTCTGGTTTTTTTGGTAACATTACAGAATCACGTGGCAGTCTTGAAAATCGGGAGATATACCACAGACTATCCACAGTCGTCTTCAAAAAGCTGGTATCAGCAATATCTTTTTTGGCACAAGGTCCGCCGAGGGTGCAAAAGCCACAGGGAGCTACAGAAGCCCCCAGCTGCTCTCTCCTCCTCCTGCCATCCTTTGAACACCAACGTGCACGCGGACAGGCTGACAAAGAGCAGCGCTCCATATGTCCTCAAAAGGTGGCTTGTGCCCACACAGAGGAGATGGCAGCCAGCCCAGGATCAGCCACCGAGAGCCCAGCAGCAGGATGGAGCAGAAGCACCTCCACCAGTGCCAGTCACAACAGCAGCACACATTATACCGTATCTTGGGGACTTCCATGTGGAAATTCAGCAATTGGTTTTCAAAAGCCTTCATTTACACAAACTTACATTGAAATATACTTCCATGCATAGGCTGGGAATAAAAAAAAAAAAACCACAACCCTGTTTGTCCAAGTGGGCTTCAAAACCAGCCCAACCAGAACCAACCACCATAACCACAACGAGGTATGAAGAAAATTATTTGATTACACTGGCTTATAGAGTGAAGTGGTGATAGGAGAGACATAACTTGGAGCAGAAACACACAGAGCTTATGCATATTGTGTTTTTCCAACCAAGAGTTTACAGTTCCCGGCAGTTTTAAAGTCTTGTAGTGTCTAGTGTGGCAAGAACTCAGCTTGTTGCAGCTGAGTTTGGAAAGGGTTTAATCAACTCATTCCGGGCAGCTATGATCGCAGTGATGAGTTACGTGAGGCAGGGCTGGTGTCTAATCAGCATAATTAATCTAATTCAACAACTCCCCGAGGAGGGAAGAGCTCCTTCAGGCACAGGTAAGATACCGCTTGAGTCATTACTCAGTAGAGATGGTGATTGGTTTGAAAATGCAATTTGTAGTTAGATAGAAGGTGTGGCCTCAGTCTAAGAAGGAAACACACCAATTACGAGGTGCTAGGACAGAAACTCCAGGCAGTTCTTCTCCAACTGCCTGAAACAAACTGTCACTAAAACGTCTCTTCGTGTGTCAAAAACCAAAAAGTGTCTTGAGATGCAACACCCAAGTTACAACTGCACCCCATACTCTGCTCTGACGTGGGCCAGTTCTGTTGCAAGTACTAAGGGCAAGGGCTCTTCGCCAACAGTTTTGTACATTGTGCTACATTATGAGCCTTTAGCATCAATTCTCCACCCAAAGACTCACCATAAAAACGTTCTCATTAATATCCATACAAAAGATACGGCTCTTTCGCAGAGCGTTATGTGGCTGAACAGCAAACAGGATGGGAGGCTTGACCCAGGGTAAAAACTTCTGGAGGGTAAGGAAGGCTAGTGTCAAGTTTATGGGAGGTTAGAGTATACATGAAATTTCATGGTTCCTTCCAGAAGCGTAAGGCACTGACAGAAAAAAAAACGAAGTCATGTCACATCTGACACCTGAGAGTTGTCCAGTCCCGATTTCAAGCAGCTGTTTTGCCAAGTAAACGAGTTGCCATGGCACTGCAAACACACCTCGGCGAGAGAAGGGATCCTAGTGCTTCCTGGCAAGGGGACACTCCATACAGAGATTTAGCAGCCTGCCTGTACGCTTAACAGCCATGAAAATAATTGCCTCCAAAGTAGTGATTTATCCCTTTGATCTGATCTAAAGCCAAGGGAGCTCAGCCGAGGCATCCAGGGAACTCTGGACAAGGGTATTTACAGCTATGACTGGCTAATGTCTCACTGCTGATAGAAACACCATCTCCTCTTTCAGAGTCAGAGTCAACACCCAGCATGTTGATTTTTATTTCTTAGCCCCCACCAGGGGAGACACAAATGCTGAAACTTCTCAATAAGCTGCCATCATACAGCATGCAGCAAGGAGAGGACTGTTCCCGTTTTAACCAGATCAAACCCACTTACTGCTCCCGTTACGAAATAAATCACTCTCACATCTGCATCAACTCTTAATTCAGGAATGTGCTTATAAAACTAAGGCTTCTTCACTGAGGTGCATAACCGCTAGGGTGCAAAGCGATAGTGAGGAAAGGAACATCATCTATTGAATTGGCTATTACCAGGAGCGATGACAGTTGCAGAGACCCCCCCTACACACACACCCCCATTAGACATACCCCATGTGGTGTTGGATGCTGCATGCAAAAAGCTGTTTCGGATTCCCTACAATGCTCCAGATGAGAGGTTCAGAAGTTCTTGGATTGAACCAGAAGGGCAGTCCTATCCCTTACTTTATTTTCTCCCCAGCTGTGAAATTTCTACTGAAAACTTAATAGTTCCACTTCAGTCAGTCACGAGTAGCACAAAAATGTTAATAAGGACAGTTCAGAGAGGGGAAAGGTTTTGTAACAGCTGAAAGTTCTGTTCTAGCCTGAATCACAGTGTTACTATGAGGTAAATAAAATGAGTAACGTGGTTGAGTGCTTCCATAGCCACTACTGAACAGCTACAGTCTGTATTTTATACAGTTAAAAGTTTTCTCATAAGGTCACAAGAGTTACTAGTATACCTCTAAGAACAACCTCATCCTAAAGCTGTAACAACACACACCTCAAGCAATTACCACAGAAAACTGGACAAGGAATCATCGCAACAACCTGCCAACCAACGGTTCTGCTGCACAGGAGTGCGAGTTACTCAGAAGGAGATCCTCTGCTCGGCGCGGCAGTGAGAAAGCATTTTGCTTTTAGGCAAGACCTTGGAAGGGGCAGATGAGGCTGCACGGAAACAGCCAGAGCTAGACTAGAATGAACGTGGAGTTCTAGTCTCTAGAACATTCTCTCTAGAACACGTGGAGTGTTTCATGAGTACACACACCGGTGTAAGGGATTGTAACTGTCCTCGTACTCACTCGGAAGCAGCAGGGGAGTGTGAAGAGGAGCCCGTGGGAGGCATGAGAATAATGTCAGAGCACAAGGACTGCTGCTGGTAACGGGCCACCCAAGGGGTTCACAGCGAGTCAGGCCACTGCCCAGCACCCAGCTACAGACTGAAGCCGGGAGGGACAGCAGAGCCCACAGGATGTTCTCCAAAAGCTATGGAGGAACTCTCTAAACGCGACCCTCCATCCCCTGGAGGAAAGGCTGACAGCAGCCTCACTACAGAATCACTGGAAAACCTCTAAACAGAGACACAAACCAACCCTTCGTTCTGGATTGCCCCCACCTCGCCCTTCCCAGCAGCTCTCCAGCGCTTCTCATCCAGCTATTAGAGATGCTTTCATCTCTTCTGAGGGGGATTTTTTCATTAGTTATGTTTCATAGTTTCTAGTTTCATTGATGGAAGATGAGGGGAAGGAAGACAGCAGTAAAGGAAGTTTTAAAATCCCCATGCTCATTCCAGAGAACCCAGGAAAACCACCACCTCTGTGTTCATACCGTCATTATCCTCTCTGCAGGTGTGAGAATTTGCTTTTCAAGGAGGACTGCAAAAAGATACAGCTTGTACAGTCTTGAACCTTGAAGAGGATTTTTAAAGCAACAGCCAAGGGATGCGGCGAAGCAAAGCAGCAGGACCTGCTGCAGGGGACAGGTAGGAAGGAAGATAATTATTCCAGCTTGAAAAAATAATAAATACTAACTGTCAAAGAGGTAAAAATAAAAACAGTTTGTCACTCGTAACTCATGCAAAACCACATCAGAGTGTACAAAGTCATTTAACACATTCCCAGTTTCAAGTGCCTGAGGCAGCGGTGGATTCAGGGCTCCAAAAGCTCAAGGCAGCCTCAGCAGCTGAACAGTCACTGAGAGCGAGGGGCGGCTGAACCACCTGGGCTGGCGCTTCTGTCCGTGGAGCACCGCCTCTGGTCACAGCATGAGACACGGCCAACCTCATCCCGACCACTGCTCCAGCTTTGCTGAGGCAACCGTGCCAACACCAAAAACCCCCGCGGTACGCATCAGGATTGCCGGTGGCGTTGGGATACACTGGAAAGCTATTTTGAACTGACTGGGATCTGAGTGCAGGCAATTAGATGAGAAACAGATGCCTCGCTACAAACAGGAGCAATAACAGTAACAACAATTACCACTCTGTAAGATGGAGTGCAATGCACATCGGAAAAATGCATTTTTAATTTGTTGGAGCTAATATTTATCCATGGTAACAGCAGATTTACTTGGTTGATTACGAACTTCTGGAGCCCCTGGTTGCATCTGTACGTGGCACAAAGCTCTCCCTGGCATCAAGCGAATCTTGGGTGGCAACCAACAAACGGAAGGAAAGTCGGAAGCATGAAGAAAAGCACTGAACAAGAAAAATGAAACAATGGGTTTACATCACAACCAGAGCACAGGGCTCTGTTCCTCCTCCTCAGGAATCCCTTCAGTAATCTCTGCAGTTATCAGGAAAAGACTGAAGCAATCACACAACACACCCTCTGCTAAACCATTCCTCAAATCTGCTGATGAAGCTCAGTCACAGGCAATCGAGAGCGCACCAACACCAACCTGACCCCGCCTGCCCAGGCTGTAGGTGAGGGTGGTGATCGTGGGAGCGCTGCCTGCTGCACCGTTCTGTCCACCCACAACAGGTTCCATCGGAAATCACCGACTTCCTTTTGTCTCTGGCCCATGAGTAGAGCAGCTCGTTAGATCGCAGTACAACGGTTGTGATGGCTAGTGTGCATTTTATCTTGGGTTAAAAACAGACATTATGAGTATAGGGGAAAAATTCCTGCCCTGCTGAGAGCGTCTGCAGGCGAGCGGTACTCCGGGTTGTTACTGCGCGGGCACAGATTTGTCTCAAATATACCTAGAGAGGCAGCTGTTGGGGTTCTGTCATTGACCTCTTAAATCAAGTTATTTGCCATTTTTAGTGCGCACTTATGAATCAATAAAGTATGTATTATGCATATACCTTCCTTTCTGCTGCAATTCCTGTTTGTGACCCAGTTTCAGATCACTGTATAACCCTCCCCAACTTCCAGGGGTTCCATTAAGTACTGTTATCATATGGATTTGTGTAGAACATGAACGAACCCCGACATCAAAACAACCACCAGACAGCTGGGGCAGTGACAACAGTCCCTTAAATCCCTTACTGTCAATTTTTCCACCTCGCTGGATCTGATACCACAAGGCAGCGCAATCCCTCGAAACCAAATGGGGTCACGCAGGTGCAAGCCCATCCTGGACACCGCGTTCGCAGAGGTCACACAGCTTAACTCGTCCCGTTCCTCCACTCTTGGGCACAAGCTGCTGCATTCTTTCTCTCCCCCATTTTTTATTAAGCTGACGACGCCAGTTTCTGCAGAGTCTTGAACAACCTGGACTCAGAGAGTGTTATCCAAAAACGCTTGACTTCAAGCACGCATTTAGAGGCGTTCAAACAGAATACCCGAGTTTGGAGACCACATCTCACAGACCATATCTGTTATTTATAGGCCTATAGGGACAGCTTGTACTGATACCTGTGCTTCCCGAGAAGCTTAAACATGCAATACATCTTTTAACATCAAATTACCAAGCTCAGCATAATTGCTACCTCCACTAAGTAAAACAAAATACCTTGTATGAAAAGCACCATTCGCTCCCTCTCAAGTCACACTCAGGTCTTTATCCTTAGAGATGCAACGAGTTTAGGATGGTTTTTACTGAACAAATTCAAATGACGACCAACCTTTGCATGTCTATGAAATAGAATTGTTCAAACACCTGCCGGTTTTCTTAAGAATCCATCGTAAAAAGCCATTTCATAAGGAAAAAAAATCCCTACTCACACTCGCGCTGCAAAATGTCACAGGTTCAGCA